>NW_017308171.1:179841-269159 GCF_000935625.1 Nanorana parkeri
CGCGCCCCCCCCCCCCCCTCCCCCGAAGAGCGCTGTACCATGGGACAACTCTCCTAACTTTTCAAGAATGGTATATTAAAGTACAGAGCCAGTGGAAATATATGTCTCTTATTAATCTGTATGGGATAGAAATTGCTACCATGATGCCCCTGAGACAACAAGGAGCTCTTGGATGTGGCTTTATGCTGGATGTAAGTAGTTTGAAGCAGTGTGTCAAACTGTCTCCTAGGAGTTCCCAGTCCCCGGGTGATTGGCATGTAAAATTGGGTGCACTGAATAAAGTGTGACCGTGAAATAAGGATGCATTCTCTGGTTTACTGGTATAAATGTGTGAAATTGCACACATAGCAAAACATCTCCTTAAAGGAAGGCCAGAGGTCTTATTGCTGTGTGGAATGTCACTGGTAGCCTGGGATCAGCTTCACAATGCTGTGAGGAGGAAATATAGCACTGTCAAACAGGAAAATAACTGGGTACCAGGAGACAGGCTTTAGCAGTATTTTGGTTGACTGATTATGTACAAGTGAATAGTATTTCAAATTAATAGTTTATAATTGTCAACTGTTTCTGTAAATGTTTGTAGAGGAAATGACTGTTCTATTTAGATGTGCAAACTGATCCATAAAAAAGAGATGCAATTTTGGAGCAGATCTCTATTGTGTTCTGGCCTGGATGCAGACAATGCTGTCCTGGATGCAGAAAGAGAGGGGCACATGTTTTAATGATGCCCTCACTCATGAGTTTTATGGTAGTTCCTTGTGTTTTGTTTTCCTTTCTTTTTATCTCTCTTACTTGTAATAAAGCCCAGTTCATGTATTATTGTTTTAGATCCAGAACTGTCTGGGGGACTCCCTTGGAAGACGATTGAAGTGTTGCTGTAAGTGCCATACAGCTTTCCCCACAACAAGCTCTGTACACACCCTCCTCTTTTTCTTCTTTGTCACTATCATTATTTTTGGGTATGTGGTTGTGTCACTCTTCTTAGTCTGGAGGGTAGGCAGTTGTTTTGATATACATAGTTTATGCATCTTTATCAGCTCAAGTCATCTTGACTAAGCTGTCTTTGTTTCAGTTGTATTAAAGTGTTTAAATTATTCCTTTTAGTTTTGAAGAAGGGAGGTGTAACACCTGTGTCAGCTTACATTTTTTTTCTGTATCCTGTTGGGGACATTCTCCTTTACTTCCTGTCCTGGAGAAGCAACAGAAGGTGAGAGAAGATCTCTACAAAGTGTTTGAAAATCTCCTTTTGTTAATGGAACAGGTATTCCCATTGGAGGACTTACCTTCACCTCTTGTACGTATGGCAACTGAAAAATTTTGCATTACTTGTTGTCCTGACAACAGTTCATCAGGACCAATAGAGAGGGTAAATCTACTGAGCAAGGATGCAGAAAGCAACAAAAAACCTCACAGGGTTCTAATCCTGCTCAACTCTATCCAACACTTAAGAAAACATTTTGACTATACATAAAGTCTAATTATATTCAGTATATTTGATTAAAGTGGTACTGAACACTCAGCATTTTTTAGCTTTATGCAGTGTTAACAATCAGTGTATCATACCCCAATATTTGGATATGCTGCTGTGTGGCCAAATACTTACAAACTTCCCCTTTTTCTCCGCTGCTTGTCGCCAGCAACAGAATGCAGTTCCTTGAACTTCCATGTAGGAGAGAGTAAATATTGTGGATACACTGCAGGGAGAGGTGCATGGACAGTTTAAGTCACGGGGGAGGGCAGAGAGCAGCTTGCATTATGAGTCAGTGAATGCACGGCTCCATGGGCACGGTAAGAAGAAGGATACACCGAAGATGTGGACAGCCACACCAGCGGTCGAAGCAACTTGAAACAGGTGGAAGGAAGAAGATGTATGCATCAAGATGTATCACATAAGGCAAGTCTTTACATCAGCATTAAGGACAACAACAAAAAAGGAGGCTTTAATGTCACTTTAATGGTTATATATAAGCTGTTACTTTTCAAACTGATAATATTATGCCATGGCCAATTTATAGCCAGGGTTTCTTTTTTAATATTTAAGATAGTAGTTATGGTATTGTTGGTGCTGCAGGAAAACCCATTTAAATGTCTATGTTTGCAGCAGCCATTCAGGAGGGATGATGTGGTTAGGTACAAAGCATTGCAGAGCTCAGCAACTGTCCTTATCGGTACATTCAGCTAGTGCTGCTCAGTCAGAATCTGGTTAATGTCTGCTATACCACAAAACTGTATATGGGTAGAGGGGTTGTCACTTGTCAAACAAGCATTTTTTTAATCCTCAGAACACATTATTACAGCGTGCCAGTACTTGTAAAGTTCTTGCTAAGCTGCATAATTGCACACAGGGGATAACAGACTGGTCAGAAGAAGCTGAAAGCCTCCTAGAAAAATAAATTGACCTTTAATTGAAGTAAAAATAGAACTTGATTTAGGGAAAGTGTCCTACTTGGTTTCTGCTTTGACTATCTTGGGTAACTAAAACAATTTTTTTTCTATTGACGAAGGTTTCTTATACTGAGTTTTTTTAAAGAGAAAAAGATTATTCTTCTGTCAAATTTCTGTCATTGTAAAAGAAAATGTTTTCTAATCCCCATGCTTCTATTGCTGCTTGCACAATACACCCCAGGTTACTCCATCCTATTCCAAACATGTCCATAGTGTTCATCAGTAAATCACAAAATACTTTTTTACACTTGAAGACCTGTAATCTAAAGAAAATCAAGCTCAAAACACATTTCTGTTTTTGATTGAGTTTGGCTGCCTACCCCTTCCTTATAGGGCCACTTAGTCTATCACTCATATAAAAACACATCAAACAGTGAAAATATAAGAAAAAAATGTTGCTTAGGAGACAGTAATAAACTTACCTTTATTATTATATTTGCATCCTGTTTTTCTATTTCTCCTTTTTTTATATTATTTTCACATTTGGATTTGCACATATGTAGGTGCATTTCCAAAAATTTTTAGTGACAAACTTGTTTACTTTCATTGGAGGTGAGGAGATTAAGGGGGGATATGATCTCCATGTACAAAATGTTCAATGGTGGTAGCAACATTAGCGATAAACTGTTTAAAATTAACTCCATTACAAAAACTAGAGGCCCCCACCTAAAATTGGTGGAAAAAAAATTCCAGCACAAGGGGCGAAGAGGGTTCTTCACAGTAAGATGAGTTAGGGTCTGGAACTCACTGCCACAGGCGGTGATTTCAGCAAATAATGTGGAATTGTTCAAGAAACGTTTGGACGATTTTTTAAGGGACCCTAATATACAGGGATACAGGTACTCCTAGAATGAGATCCTAATAGGTTGGACTTGATGGACTAATGTCTTTATTCAACCTCAAATACTATGTAACTATGTATCTTTTGTCTGTTTCTCTTCAAATACTTTTTGGTAAATAGATACATTGAGATATATTTGACAGATGTTGTCCTTCCATGCATTGGTATGCATTGCGTTTAATATAAATCTAACTACCAAAGAAATTGTACTCTTCCCATGGTACATTTATTGAACAGTCAACTTAAACATATCTCGGTTAGTATCTGACTTACCTACTTCTGATACCCTTTTATTATATTTAGTTATTATATTTAAAGAATAAGACCTTTACTCTTCCAAATATATTTTTTTTTTACAGTCAGCTAAAAATGATCTTATAATAATTGGAAAAAACAGGCACAAACTTTGGCAGGAATACTGTAAAACTGTACATTTTGATGGAGAGATGATTAGCAATAATATTAAGTATGTCAGCTAATATTTTGTTAATAGACATTTGGTGCTGGTCATTGCCTCTTTTGTAAATGGATGAATCAGACTTCATCAACTGCAATAAAGTGTTGCTTTGAAGGACTGAACTGCTGGGGAATCAATATCTGCTGTTGTCAATGGACTGAAGAAATACTCCGCACTGGCTATAGCACTTGAAACTACTTTCATAATTTGTTATTGAGTATGATGACAAACAGCCTCACACCGCTCACCTCTTTCCAGTCTGAGAATCAATAATAAACTGTGTGTGTGTAGCAGCATGCTTATTTCCAAAATGAAGAGTGTATCAGATATTAAATGATGGGAAGGCCACTGGATAGCTGCATATTTGCAACCTGGGGATAGGTTTGCAGGCTTCCAAAAAAGAAGATAAACAAACACATTATCAAGTTACAAATTTAGCAATGTTCTTTGAGTGGCTAGTTACTATGTTTTAACATAAAGCAAAAACAACTGCAATAACAATGCTTTAAAACTCAACAATAATCACAAAAATGTTTACCAAATACCTTTTGGTAATCACATGACCACAATTACAATCTTCATACTACTCTGAAGAAGGTGGGGGAATATGCTATTACAGGATCCACTGTCAAATAAAATGAGCAGGGTTGGACAGGGGCATCATGCATTGGCAAACTGACCATGGTAGCATGGATCTGCTTTTGTGCTTGCCATGGTCAGAATCCTGAAGGAACATGAGGGGACTAGCAAGATCATCAGGTGTTTGCTGATAACAATTAAAATTACAGCGATAAAGGAACACTTTTTATAAAGTTAATATGGGCCAAAGAATGTACTTTGAAATGTCATAATCAAGGTTTACAATCATTAAACCCATGATCAAGGTTTACAATGATGAGACCCCTCTAAACACCCTAAAGCATTATCCCTCCCCTGCCACAACCACCAATAACAGAAACCATAGCACTATGGTAGCTTGTTTCAGTCTCCCTTTATATTTACATTTGTTCCACTTGTTTAAGTTTGGCTTCCATTGTACTTGCTGTTGTTGCTAATTAAAAAATGTTTAAAAATTCACTAGCGGCTTCTGTTGCCAGCATTATGCTGCAGCCCCTAAAGCAAAAACATATTTTATTAACTATTCTTTTTTCATCCTTATCATCACCTTCCCAAACTAGAGTTTTCTGTTAGTGAATGCATATTGTTACTAGTTGTCACATTTGTTAAAAAAAAAATTCTGAGAAACACTCCTTTATAATATAAGTGAAAAGAAGTTGAGGAGTGTTAAAATAGAATTCAGCATGTATATATTTATCAAGAACGGGTACTCTTAATGAGCTGCAGCACCTTTCCAGTTGTTGTCATTCTTCACTTGGCTCAAAGTCATTTACCTTATTTTAATCCTTCTTTAGCTTTGTCGCCAGCTTCTTAATGTGAGTGCAAAAATTTATTTTACTAATACTAGGCTGATCCAAGAGTAGATTCAACCATAATGACTGACCATCTTGCCTTACCCACTGACATTATTTTTAAGAAAGTGGTGTATATATATACACTGAGTGGCCAGATTATTATGGCCACCCCATCAGTACTTCGTTGGGCCACGAGATAACTCCACAAGATTACTTTGTTGGGCCACCTCGTGACTCCACGAGATGTTGAAAGGTGATGCGAGGAATCTGACACTGCACTGTTGCCCTTCTGTTGTCTTGTACCAGTCTTGCCACTCTCCGTTCAGTAGTATGACGTTCACTCAATAGATGACGTTAATCAAATGAATGCTAGCGACACCATGCAACAGGCAAGACAGTCAAAGAAAACGGCGGAAGCATTTTAGTTGTTCGAGGAGTTGTGGAAAAGTTGTAGAAATTCGATAACGTTGTGGAAGTACAACAACAATGGAGGCCTGAGTATGTAACAGAACCTCCAACACGCCTAACAATTGCACAGATTCATGATAAGTTTGAGATTCACAGTACTGTGTGTGGTGTGCACAAGGGAAGACAAGGAGAGAGGAGGGGACACGGCGCAGTGACGTCTCGGCGGGGTGTCACTCGGTTACCGCTCCGGGTGAATCATCGAGGCATGGACTCTACTAGACCTCTGAAAGTAATCTGTGGTATCTGGAACTAAGCAAATCTTTTAAGTCCTGTAAGTTGCGAGGTGGAGCCTCCATGAATCTGACTTGTTTTTCGAGCACATCACACAGATGACATGGCTATCCACATGATGTAAAAGAAAATGTGATTCATCAGACCAGGCCACCTTCTTCCATTGCTCTGTGCTCCAGTTCTGATTCTCAATTGCCCATAGTGGGCACTTTTGGCAGTGGACACAGGTTTGAATGGGTATCCTAGTAAGAAGTGAGACACCGACACTCCAATTGCAATTCATAAACGTCTGTTGTACGGAGTGTATTTATGCTGCATTTACGTCAATAAACAGACGTTTATGGATTGCAATTGGAGTTCCAGTGTCTCACTTCTTACTTTGATCGTGACAGTTGCCAGCCGTCTACAGCCGCAGCACCCTATTCTACTACTTGAAGAAAGCGGTTTTGAGTGCTTTAGGTTCAGTGACTGTATCCTGCATGGGTATCCTGACCTGTTTGTGGCTAAGAAGCCCCATTCACAACCAACAGCATTCACTTTTTCAGCAATTTGAGCAACAGTAGCTCTTCTATTGCATTGAACTACGCGAGCCAGCCTTTACTCCCAGCATGCATCAATAAACCTTGGCCGCCCATGAACCAGTTTTTCGCCAGTTCACCAGTTTTTCTTCCTTGCACCACTTTTGGTAGGTCCTGACCACTGCAGACTGAGAAGATCCCATAACAGCTGCAATTTTGGAGTTGCTCTGACTCAGTCTTTAGAGCCATCTAGACATCACAGCTTGGCCCCAGTCAAGTGGCTCAAATCCTTACACTTGGCATTTTTTTCAGCTTCAAACACATCAACTTCAGGGATAAAATGTTCTCTTGTTGCCTAATATATCCCACCCACTTCCAGGTGCCATTGTAACAAAACCTGACAGTAGTCTTAGTGTTATGGCTAATTGGTGTGTGTGTGTGTGTATATATAGATATCTATACATAAAGATATACACACTGCAATACTGCGTTTTTGTCTTTTTTGACATTATATAGATATATATATAGTGTATATCAGTGGCCTCTTTGTCAGTGCTACTAGTGCTTGTTAATGAGAAAACAGACAAACTGTTAATCAGGTGGCTGAAACTTAGGAGTCTATTCACTAAGCTGCCATAGGCAGCCGAGTGAATGACCGACCTGAAGCGAAGTGAGCCGAACGCTGTTCGGCTATTCACTTCAGTCTGGTACAGCTGATTGCAGCCATATATCAGCTGAAATCAGCCGTACATTGGGTGGCTTTGCGTGGCTTCGGGTCGGCCGAACATGCTCAGCATGTTCGGCCGACCCGAAGTGCAGAAGAAGTTCGACTCAGTCTATCCAACATCTGGATCGGCTAAGCCGAACCTCCGGCAGGCTACTCGGTGCTGTTCAGTCTATTCTTATAGTTTATAGTTATATATTAATTGTTTAACCAAACATTAGAATGGGAAAATGTGTGACATACACTGGTCTATGATGGTAAATGCCAGTCAACACAAATAGGAAGTCAGTTTACATTACCATACTCTGAATTCTATATAACCCACTACAGACAGAATGCGGGGTCACGTGAGGTTGCTGAGGTTGTGCCCTGAAGCTTGTTCTGTGTAGCTTCTTTTGTCTTGCTTGATGTGGAATATGTCAGATTTGAACTTCTAAGATAGGATTACAGCAGATTGGTTACTTTTTGTAGTTGCTTTTTGATACTTCATGCTTTCTGTATGTTAGGAACAGCAAAGAACCCACAGTAGGTGGGTCTAAGAATTGCTAACCTGTATTTTAAACAGGTGGAAACAGCAGTGAATGAGGTGGAAGGGCACAATACAGGTATGTATAGCTGGTAGGCTGTACTGCAGGCCTAAAAATGTAATTGTTACTAAAGCCTACCTTTCAAAAATGTAGAAATTGACCTAGAATATGAAATATGTATTATCCAATCTATGAAAATCATAATTTCATGTTATAATTAATGCGTGAATATATTAGGCAACTAGGCCACCAAAACAGCTTATTTTTTTATATTTTTGAACAAAAAAAGCAGTGTGATTACAAGTAATTTGTTTTTTTAGAATACTCTTTAAAACAATGTCACCTTATTATCTGCTGTATCTTCAATAAAGATTATAGTGTACTTGGTAAACCAAAATTGTGTTTTATTTGTATCCATAGGGGTCTATTCACGAAGCTGCTGAGGGCAGCCGAGTGAATGACCGATCTGAAGTGAAGTGAGCCGAACACTGTTCGGCTATTCACTTCAGGCTGGTACGGCTAATTTCAGCCGTACATCGGCTGAAATCAGTCGAGCTGATGCATATGCGTTCGGCTCGGCTGAGCCGCTCGGCCATGATCGGGAGCTGTATGGGCTATTGTTCAGTAGAACCGAAGGGGTCCTGGGGCTGAAGCTAGCTGAAGGATCGGCCGAAGCTACGGCCAGATCCTTCAGCAGCTTTGTGAATAGACCCCATAGTTTATGGTTCTCTCATCTTTCTAAAGATGTCAGATTATTAAGTAATACAGTACAATCTTTACAATTACTAAGTAAGTTCCATGATGAACTTAGTTTCCCTTATGATTGCCAACAGCACAGGAGCCCACTTTCCCTTTTGATTGTCAACAAATTAGACTGACAGAATTTAAGTGAGAGTACTTCAACTAAGACACTCTGCCTAAACTAATAAGCCACAATCAAAAACTGTAACTTTTTTCCAAACATATTGTTTAAAAATCAATAGTACAGCTGAAAAGAGTATGCGAACTCCGGTACTTACAGACTATACTAACAGGCCTTACATGAATCACGAAAATTCTTGACACAATTTTAAATTCATTATTCCTACTATGTTAGCAAGAACACTTGATACATAAGATCTTTCTTCGTGGTGGTGAATTGTTTCTATAGCATTCTATAGCTTCTGCATCAATTAAATGTGATAGGGCAGGTTGCCTTCAAACCACACATCTAATCTCTTCTTGTTTTGACCTAAAATACCTGAGTCCCTCATTTCAAAATTATATTATTGCAAAAGTTTGCATACTCTTTCCATCAAGGGCCTTGATTATTTAAACCAGATTAAACTTGAGCTTGAAATATTTATTCTTTAAAGATGTGGTAATAATAAGGTTTTGTGTTATTTTGAAGTAGGACTGTCTTATTAGTATGGTTTAGATGAAAATCAGGCCAATTTCTGGAAATGATTAATGGAGAAATCCAGGTAATTCCAAAGCACTCTCAAACATTTTGTTACAGCTGTACTGTATATGCCTACCGGATTTTAATACTACGTACAAGTAAAACTATGGGTCTGAGAAGTAAGCGTATCCACCGATAAAATAACAAAAGTGGACTCCCTACTGTAATTTTATATCACCACTTTCTTAAGTCATTATTATTTGTTTCATGTCTTGTAAGTAAACCGTTCTTTATAAGAATATAAAGGTCTGAACATTCAATGTTCCTATACAGTGTTTTACTTTTTAATAACATTTCTCTGTAAAACTGACAACAAGAAACAAGGTTATTGACCCAAAAAACAGAAGAATTTGATGTTTGATACGAGCAGACCTTCCCTGCATGCAGAGACCAGTCCAGCATCCAGATGGCAGGGCGCAGCATGTGAGCAAGTAACCATTTACACACAAGATCAAGGCAAAACAGTTTTGAAAAATTAAAAAGTAAGCATATAACATAATTCTGCATTTAAAGCAAAATGATGAACTGCAATGAGGGAAAGAAAAAGGGTATAATAGTATGTTACATTAATAAAACTGGTGATTATAACTTAACTTCTAACTTAATAATTTTTCTAAAAACAAAAAGTGGATGGACAATGACAGAAGATAAGAAGCACGTTAATACCAAAACGGTCTGTAGGTGCATGATTAGGATGCCATAAATATAATTATTTGAATAATGTGTACTGCACAGACTAGTTATGTGTTTAGGAATAAACTGTGCGTTTTTCAATATAGAAGTGAGGAAAGTCCTACTGAATATAGAAAGAGTGCTGAATTTCTTGTAAGTAACCGAGAACCCTGTTATATCAATTAGAACATGCAAAATCTCTAGCTACATAAGTATTTACTAAAACTGTACATAAACAGGAGATACAAGTTGCCGAATTTAGCCATTTACACCAAATAACAATCAGGTGAATAATGCCTACATGTCCAACTAGCATCTGAGGTCTATGGCCACCTTAAAGTAGAATTGTGGCCAGGCCATGGACATTCAAGTAACTAAATAAGCTTTAATACGAGTACTTATCAAGCTCTGTTACTGCAGAAAGCACTTTCAGTTTCATTTCAGCAGCTCAGTTCATTTAGCTTCCAGCAGTGACTTGGCAGCTTGAGAGCCTTCCCATCTGTACAGAAGGAGAGGAGAGCAGAGTGTTAAGACCTGGCTTGAAGTTCTTTGCTGCTTCTGCTGTAAATTTTGAGGATGAATTGCTTCACTGTGCAATGCGGGCTTGTTTTAAAGCTTATTTACTGCTTGTTAAGAAGATTACATTTTTAAATGTCCATATCCTGGCCACAGTTCTATGGTAAACAATTCTGAGGTATACCCAGACGTTCTGTTGTTGGCTACATGTGGCTAAGCAGACTAAAGAAAACTAAACTATGATAACAAAAAATTGGGCAAAAAATATTTATTAGACATGTACTATACATGCCATGTTTCTACCAGTAAAGAAGCAAAAGGTACAATGTTTTTGCCTAGAAAAATTATCACCTAGTGCAGGGCTCAAATTTTCAAGCCCTGAGTTAAGCCAGGCCTTAAAAGTTACTCGCCACCAGTTGCCCTATCGTACCCCTACCCTGCCCCGGCTTTAACTCTGCCAGGTCAGTGGCGTGATGCAGGGTACAGAGATCAGTAACAACGCACAGTACAGAGGTCAGTGGTGTAATGCCAAGCACAGAGGCCAGCGGTGTGACACAGAGACCAGCGGTGTGACACAGAGTACACAGATCAGCAGTACAGAGGTCACTAATGTAACGCAGAGTGCAGAGGCCAGAGGTGTAATGCAGAAAAAACAGGGACTTACAGTGCACAGTTGATCTGATTCAGGTGTTCTCTTCCTCTCCTGGTAGGGGGGAAGTACAGCGATGTTGCCTCTATGTACCAAGGTGAAGCATCCAGCAGCCTCTCTTTAGGTCCCGCGCTGCAGAAATGTACACAGTACAGAGGTCAGTGGTATGACTCACAGTACAGAGATCAGTAACAACGCAGAGGTCAGTGGTGTGACGCACAGTACAGATGTCAGCAGTAAGACACACAGTACGGTGGTCAGCAGTAGGACGCACAGTAAACAGGTCAACAGTACAGAGCTCAGTAATGTAACGCACATTCCAGAAGTCAGTAGTACAGAGGTCAGCAATGTAACGCACAGTACAGAGGTCAATAATGTAATGCACAGTACAGAGGTCAGTAATGTAACTCACAGTACATAGGTCAGCAGTACAGAGGTCAGTAATGTAATGCAAAGGTCAGCGGTGTAAGTCAGAACGAACAGGGATTTACAGTGCACATAGATGATAGTATTCCTCTCCTGGTGGTGGTGGGGGTGAGGGGTACAGAGATGTATCCTCCATGTACCGAGATTAAACTCTCTTTTCATGTCCCGTGCTGTATACATTTCTGGCCAGCCAGTAGTATCTTTGCAGGCTTCCTCCCTGCCTCTGGCAGCTGAGGTGGGAGCGGAGGAAGCTGCAGGTGGCCAAAGGAGCCAAAGAGAAGGGAAGACAGCCGAACTGATTGTGCTCCTTCTCGGCAGCTGCAGCTACAGAGCAGCCAAGGAGAAGAGAGAACTGAAGCGAGTGATCGCCACTACGAAAGCGGCGGTAGTTTCCCCCCTGGTCCTGCCAGCGGCACCCCCCCCCCATGACATTCCACTCACCCCCACACAGTTTTCACTCACCAATTGCGAGGGGGCGAGTGGAAATTTTTAGGCCTGACCTAGTGAGTTTTAATAATAACTAAAACATACCACTGGGGTGTATAAGATGTGAGATTTAGCTTCCAATGGTAGCGCATTAAGGACGCATCCACTTGCTTATGACTTCTTTTAAGGGCTTCCTTGCCCACTTTTATTGAATCCAACTCAAAAGTCCACACAGGTTTACCCTCACAGGGGTTTCAAACACAAAGTACAGTTTTCTTTCTTCTGCAAAATAGCACTTTCAAAGTCCCCCGACTTTAGGTTGTGTGTTTACCAAACACTCTTCACCACACAGGTGACCCACTCCTCCGTCCGCCAGCCACAGACTGGTCCCAGGGTGGAGCCCTCCTGACTCCTGCAGAGACCTCCTCTGTCACCCAGGTAGAGCCTTTAACCTGACCCAGCATCCTCCTCATAAGCACTGTGCACAGGTGCACCATCATTTGGCGCTGGTCACCACTAAAGCCCGGGCCCAGGAATGGAGATTTCTTCCCTCCCAGTTCGCTTAGAAATCTCCCGGCTCCAGGATCCCAACTATAATCCAGAAAACCCAGAATGAGTTGTAAAACCAGCTCTTTCCTAGTAACAGTACTTTCCTGGAGCTGCTCAGCTCCTCTGGCTGAGAGTCCTGGGTGACCCTTTTCCCACTCTACATAGTGGCATTGCCACACACTGCCACAAAGAATACAAATCAATCGATGTGGTTGATAACCTATATGCATACAAAAATACCACCTCTAAGAAGAAGTAGGTGGAAACAGAAGTTATACTCCAACCATTTGTTTAATAATTTTTAGCCGATTGACTGACTTTATTTAGTAGAAAAAATTGTTTTATAAATATAATGAGAGTATGAATACAGTAATAACATGACACAGAATCTCCATAAAATTGGCAACACATCACACATTAATTTAAAAAAATCAGAACAACACTGTTTCCAAACACCCTTTATAGGTTATAAGTTGCTAATGGCCATCACAAGTAATGATTCCCAAAGGAAATGAACAAATCCACCTCCAAATGAATGTCCATTTTCTATTGAGCCAAAAAAGCATTGCTTTAGTAGATACATACTCCACTCTAGTGACTTTCAGGAAACTATCAGTTTCATTTAAAGACAAAGTTTCACTCCGGGAAAGCAATCAGTGAGACAAGACAGTGCTGTGGCTGATTTACGGAGCAACATTACAATGTAGCTGAATCTTCCAAACATCAACAAGCGCACATTCCTCCAGGGCAGAGAGCGAAGAAAAGTGGGTGATCTTACTGTTTTTCTCATGAATCAAAGGCGACTGTTTACATGAAGCAATTCATCCCACCAAAAGATGGGATGGACATAGACTGCTCAAGCTTAATAGAGCATTAGGAAATCCACCTTGGCCTACTGACGGCTTTTTCTTTGCCTTGGAGAACATACATGTGAGTCTTCCTATTGCACGCAGAGAGATACTTTGTTTAAGACAGGAAACCATCTATGAGTGTACTCCCTGATAATGTTACGGCTTGTGACGGAAAGATACACATACATCTTGGTAGCCTGGTGCTGATGGATATCTTTGGCTCGATTGAGCCCCTCGGCCAACTTCGGGAGCTGTACGGGCTATAGTGAATAGCCCGTACAGCAGCCCTTCGGTTCTACTGAACTGAAGGGGTCCTGGGGCCGAAGCTACGGCTAGATCCTTTGGCAGCTTTGTGAATAACCCCCCTAATGTAATAACACAAATTTGTACGGCTGTATGGCACTACTGCAATGGATTAAAGGAGAACTACGAGGTGAGTGCTTTTCACTCACCTCATAGTTCTAGCTGACCTGTGAAAATGAGACTGTCACAGGTCGGCTCAGTAGATCGGGAGGTGAGCGAACACATACCGGCGTTCGCTCACCTCTCGATCCTGTCACGGCTCTCTGCCTTGACAGGGGAGGGGCTGGATTCCCCCCTCCCCGCCCGAATCCGTCAGCGCTGACTTGCGGAACGGACGGGGGAGGGGGCGGGTACAGCTGGCTCTGCCTAGATAGGCAGAGCCAGTTGTTAGTCACGCAGTTGTTAGTCACGCAGCTGCGGCATCTCAGTATACCGCGAGCAGCAGCTCGCGGTATACTGCGGCATCTCAGTATACCGCGAGCTACAGCTTGCGGTATACTGAGCCTAGGGTGATGGGAGGACGCCAGTTTGTGTCCTCCCGTTACCCTAAGGAGAACTATGGGGAAAAACCCTGACCCCATAGTTCTCCTTTGAGAAAGATTCTGGTTAGCAATCATCAAATCATTGTAAATTTGAGAGAACACCCCCTTCCTCAGAGGTTCTGAGGAAGGGGGCGTGCCCCAGAAACATGTGAACCGAGACCACACAGGGGCAGTGGACGCTGATGCTGCACATCTTTTCAGACTTTCGTTGCTAGATGATTTGACATCCCATTGTTTTATACATGCCTTTTTACTACCGACTCTTTGTAAGTACAATACAGTTGTGCGTTTTTATCATTAAAATTCGTTTTACACTATGGAGGCGCTCCTCTTTGTTTTTTGTCTCTCAGATTGAAGGTCCTTTGACCTGTGGGAGCTGCCTCTTCAGTGTGTTCGTTACCATTGCAACTGGCCGATATTGCACGTGGAGGCGCAGGTATTGTTTCCTGTAAGTGTAAATTAGTTATGTTCTTTTGTATTTTCATTTTGCTATCAGGTGTTACCTATTTTGTTATTTTATATATTTATACTTTGCTCTAAAAGATTTATTAACTGATGCTTACATTCTACCCAATGGGACAATATTTCCACACATAAAGGTAAATGCTTTATGTTTACTTTCCTTGAAACAATATTGATAGACTTTCTCAGCCTTGTTTTTTTTTTAGATAACTTAAAAAGTATGACAGTATTATTGTAGCTTTTCTTAGCCACCGTTTATATGACCCAGATAATAGTATTTCATGCTTGAATGGAAATAATGTTTGACCAAGCTTTTAATATGCCATATTGCATTTCTTACCACAATATCATGCTATGTAAACATTCCTTTTTGAATTACAACATAGAAATTATCTTTAGTTAATTGCTAGGCTTACGCTCTAAAAACGGTATTTGAGTAATTTTTAAAAATCAAAGTTCTAGTCATAATATTGGTGAAAATATAATTATTTAATAACCTAATTTATGCAAATTAGAAATACCCTGACTCTTGTGTTTATGTATAAGAGTTTTTTGGGGCTTGTGTTTTATAATAAGAGATGTAATGAGATTTTGAAAAGGCCATTACGCCTTCTTAGATATAGGTATGATACAATTAGAAAAATCACTGATTCATCACTTTTGATTGACGTGAACATTTGCATGTAGGTTTCCCAAATCTTCAGAGAATAATGAACTTTACAAATCCCTAAAGTTTTATGAATTGCATGATTCTCTGGAAAAATATGCATGTATATATCCAGGATAACAAAATAATTTGTAATTATCAGAATTGCCATTTTATCTGGATTTCATGATGTCTGTCTAGCAAGTGTAAATAAACAGGGAACAATAGTTTTAACATTGATCACATTGTGAAATAGGCAAAGCTGACCATACTCTTCTACAGATTATCAGCACTCATATTATTTATTGGGAAATCAAGCCCCTTGACCCCATTTAGCACTACACCTAAGGATTTCAGCAGTTATTTGCTGTAAAAATGTTCCAAAATTCTATAAGACAGAGGGACCATGTATTAAATGCTTCACCCTAATCTGTCATAGCATGCTTTTCTTGAGGCATAAGTATGTAGAAAATATTTTTGTAAGTGAGGCCTTTACATAGGTCATTATGTCATATTTTATCTTTTTTATATAATTTGGCTGTTACAAATTATAGAACAAGCTACTGTAGTAGCCTGTTTTTTTTTTTTATTTCAGATATACTAGTGGACTAGTGTGAATATTGACAATGGAAGAATAGCAATCAGTGTCATACCTAGCATATTTTACTATTTTACACCTGGGGTTAATTATATTTTAACACCCCTCTCCTACATGTGTTATAATTATTTTCAGAAATAACTATGAATTTAAATGAATGCTAATAATGGTGATTAAGTTGTATATATAATCATACCAGTAACAATGAAAAAATAAGAGATAAAATACAAGGGTATACCTACTTGCCATCTGGCTGTTGTAATTAAATGGTTCAGATGGCTCACTCCTGATGGCGGATAGGCATTTATAAGTGTGGGAAAGTTAAAACATTTTAAATAGATGGTGATGGCTGTTACATACAAGCTATAGAGCTGCTCATCACTTGTTTGGTACCGGAAAGTGTGCGTCCCCCTCTGCGACCACTGTCGGCTATCCCAGGCTCTGCTGTCCCCTGTGTGGGTGCAGGACTGGCACAGCAGCTCTCTGTACCTAGATCAAAGGGAGATCAGCACATTTCCAGTGGCTGATCTTCCCTCCGATCACTGAAAGCAGAAGTGATGTGAATTACATAATTTTAGTTTTCAACCTGTCATTTTGCTAGCTTCTTTAGCCAGAGAGGGCCTGTCACTTTATCTGTGCTATCACATAGGATACTTGTGTAAAAAAAAAAGTTTAAAAAATTAAAGTTCCTCACCCCCATGTACACACACTGTAAGGGACGACCCTGGTGGGGTCTGGTGCCGGCGTCCGTCGCGGGCCTGTGCGGGGACAGCGGGTTCATCCTGCCCCGGGTTGCTCACGGCGGGTGATGGCCTCGGGTGGCAGTGCCCGTGGATCGCCGGCATCTCTCTCTCTCCCGGGATCTACGTCCTGTGCAGGCGCGCCCTGTAGCTCCGTCCCCTCTAGAGTGAGCGCTCGGCTTAAAGCCGCCGCTCGTTAGTTGATGGGCGTCTCGCTATTGATGTAGCTCCCTTCGCTCCTCCGGGACCTGGACTCTCAAGTCACTACCTGACTGGAACGCAAGTACCCTGGGCTATAGCTAACAATAGCACCAGATGTCAAAGTGTCATTTCCATATCCACTGCTGTGAATGCTCATACTTGCTGGTTATACTATCCACTGCTGTGAATGCTCATACTTGCTGGTTATACTATCCACTGCTGTGAATACTCTTAATTGCTGGCTTAAACTCCACTGCTGTGAATGCTCATACTTGCGGGTTATACTATCCATTTCTGTGAATACTCCTGATTGATGGCTTAACATCCACTGCTGGGAATGCTCATAATTGCTGGTTGTAATACCCACTACTGTGAATGCTCATAATTGCTAGTATACTATCCACTGCTGTGAATACTCATCATTGCGGGTTGTATTACCACTGCTGTGCATACTCTTCATGGATGACTTAAACTCCACTGCTATGAAAACTCCTCATTACTGATTAACCTAACACTGCTGTGCATACTCACCATCGCTGGTCATTAACCCCTGCTGAGGTAAATACCCCAGTGCATGGACTCATTTACTTACTCCAGCTTGAACCCCACACTCTGTGGTAACCAAGCCGTCACACCCTAGCGGGGAATGATGTGAGGCAGCTCCCTCTCAGCCTCTCCTAAAAACGGGGCAAGCGAGGTGCAGCTGCCACTCTGATACCCGCACCCTCAACACCACAGTTGTGATCCATATATCATTAGTTAACCCGGAACGAACATTACAGTATAGCGAGACCCTAGAAAATGGATCCAGTGGAACTGGCACAGCACATTCTAGACCTCACCGACGCAAATGGAGGCTCTCTCATTGAATGTGACAGAGCTCCGTACTGAAAACCAGGCCCTCCGTGAGACTATTTCTCAGAGAGTGCCTGACGCGGCCATAGCCCTTCCAGGCCCAGAACCTAAAGTAAGTCCTCCTGACGTTTTTTCTGGGGATCGTAAGGAATACAGTGATTAATGCCTGTAAATTGATGTTTGAACTTCAACCCAGATCATACCCAAATGACCGAATAAAGGTTCGCACAATGATCTCCTACCTCCGAGGAGAGCCCAGGGCCTGGGCAAATACATATCTGGAGACTGATGACCCCCTTTTGGAATCATACATCAGGTTCGTCACCGCCATGTCGTTATTATACGATGATCCTGGGAAACAGATGACAGCAGAACACGCCATAAGAAACATCCGGCAAGGGAAACGACCCGTAGAAGACTTCATCGCAGAATTCAAACGCTGGGCTCGCCAGACGGAATGGAACGACATCAGTCTCAGGAACCAATTCCGCCTGGGTCTTTCAGAAGCAATGAAAGATGAACTGGCTCAAATTGAACTCCCACACAGCCTAGGCGGCCTGATGCAGCTCTCCATATCAATAGACCGTCGTCTGAGAGAGAGACGTTCCGAAAAGACCACGGGGATACCTTGGGTACCCCGTAGAACCACCTCCTCTCCTCCCGCTGAACCCATGGAGCTTGGCCTCATCAGAGGTCCCATATCACGGGATGAAAGAGCCAGACGCAGAAATCAGAACCTCTGCATGTATTGCGCTGCAGCAGACCACCTCGTGGAGGAATGTTCCGCTGTAAGAAGGAAGAATGCAGGTAAGTCTCCTCGCATTGCCAAAATGTATTCACCACATCAGAACTCAACCAGTTACATCTATGTATCCTTATCCCTACAGTGGGAACAAAAAAGACTACAGGTTGATGCCATGATCAACTCTGGTGCATGCGGATGCTTCATAGACGCCCAACTGGTCCTTCAGAATCGCATCCCAACCTGCAAGAAATTTAAACCACTGGCAGTCAGCTTCATAGACGGAACTACCTTATCCTCAGGACCTATTGAGCTGCAAACGTTACCGCTCTTGGTGGTTACAAAAGACAACCACCGGGAATACCTGGACTTTGATGTTGTTCCTTCTCCAGTTTTCCCCGTCATTTTGGGTCTCCCATGGTTGAGACTCCACCAGCCAACCCTTAATTGGAAGGAGAATACACTACGTCTCAACTCCGACTACTGTCAAGACACCTGTTACCCCTCAAAATTCCTCATGCACCTAAACCCAACAGAAATTCCCCATCATTACCGGGATTTCCAGGATGTCTTCAACTCCAAGAATGCAGACGTATTACCTCCCCATCGGTCTTACGACTGTCCTATCGACCTCCTGCCAGGGAGCGTAATCCCTGTAGGAAGAATCTATCAACTATCCCAACCTGAACTGAACCACCTCAAAACCTATCTTGAGGAGAACTTAAAAAAAGGGGTTTATTCGCCCTTCCACCTCCCAGGAGCGGGAATGTTTTTCGTCCGAAATAAGGACAACACCCTCCGGCCAATCATAGACTACCGAGCACTGAATACATTACGATAAAAAAACGCTACCCTCTGCCCCTCATACCAGAACTCATTGAACGTCTCCAGATGGCACGTGTTTACACCAAGCTAGATTTAAAAGGGGCCTACAACTTAGTCCGTATGAGGGCAAGAGACGAGTGGAAAACAGCCTTCAGGACCCGTTACGGGTTGTTCGAATATTCAGTCATGCCTTTTGGATTAAGCAATGCTCCGGCCACTTTTCAATGCTTCATTAACGACATCTTCAGGGATCTCCTCGACATCTGTGTGGTCATCTATTTAGACGACATCCTGATTTACTCAGACAACCTACACGACCACCGCAAACACGTGCGTTGGGTTCTGTCCAGGCTAAGGAGCCATCGGCTCTACGCTAAACTAGAGAAATGCATTTTCAAAAAGCAGATGGTTCCTTTCCTGGGTTACATAATCTCCCCCGAGGGCATACAGATGGACATCTCCAAAATAGAATGCATCTTGAATTGGCCAGTGCCACACTCCCGGAGAGCGTTACAACGCTTTCTCGGCTTTGCGAATTTTTACAGAAAATTCATCAAGGGGTTCTCCTGTACGGTTAAACCCCTCTCCAAGCTCACTAGTAGTAAGGTGGGATTTGCCTGGAAAAAAGAGTCCCAAATAGCCTTTGATGAGCTAAAACGGCGCATCACCACCACTCCAATACTAAAGTTGCCAAATCCTTCTCTCCAATACATCCTCGAGGTCGATACCTCTGAGTCGGCTGTGGGTGCTGTGCTGTCACAGAGAGAATCACTTTCCTCTCCGATGCATCCAGTAGCTTTTCACTCCAGGACACTCAATCCTGCCGAACGAAACTATCCCATCGGGGAAAAAGAACTTCTCGCCATAAAAGATGCACTTGATACCTGGAGACATTTACTAGAGGGTTCAGCACATCCAGTTATCATCTACTTGGACCATCGCAACCTACAGTACCTAAAATCTACCAGAACACTGTCCGCACGTCAAGTACGCTGGAGTCTTTTTTTCGATAGATTTGATTATATCATCACATACAGACCTGGTTCGAAGAACGGCAAGGCTGACTCTCTCTCCAGGATTTCCGATGGCACTCCTAATTCTGTTACTACTTCCATCATACCCCCGGATAGAGTCATCACCACCACCATAGCACTAAAAGAACAGCTCCGGAGCGAGCAAGGGGCAGTGACCTGTCCTCCCCCCGGTCTGGAGTCTGATGACGAGGGACTCTTGCACCGCAACGGGAAGCTCTATATTCCTCCTTCCATGCACATGCAGGTCCTCAAACTCCTACATGATTCCCCAACCTCGGGTCATCTAGGGGTTCGCAGGACTATTGAGATGGTGATGCGATACTTCTGGTGGCCCAAAATGCGTTCAACCATCAGTGAATATGTCTCCACTTGTATGATTTGTGCCTCATGTAAGCATGAACGACAACCTCCGTATGGGCTACTCACTAGCCTCCCCATACCAAATCGGCCTTGGGAGGTGGTGTCGATGGATTTTATTGTCGATCTTCCTCTATCCAGTCATCAGGACACCATCCTCGTGGCAGTTGATCATCTCACCAAGATGGCTCATTTCATACCGCTCCCTCATCTCCCTAATGCTAAGGAGACTGCCGATGCCTTCATTGCACATGTGTACAAACTGCATGGAGTACCCGCTCGGATCATAACTGACCGCGGCTCGCAATTCACCTCTAGATTCTGGACCGCGCTCTGTCGGAAGCTCAGGATAGAGCACCGGCTCTCCAGTGCCTTCCACCCCCAGACTAATGGCCAAACTGAAAGGACGAACCAGAGTTTAGAGCAGTATCTCC
This sequence comes from Nanorana parkeri, assembly GCF_000935625.1. NCBI lineage: Eukaryota > Metazoa > Chordata > Amphibia > Anura > Dicroglossidae > Nanorana > Nanorana parkeri. Next base: position 200,734 of record NW_017308171.1, read on the forward strand.
GCTGCTATTGTACGCACCTTCAGGATGATTGGGCGGAATTGTTGGCACTAGCGGAGTTCTCCTACAATAACGCTGTCAGCGCCTCCACACGGTGCACTCCTTTCCATGCCAACTACGGGTTTCATCCCGTTCCACTTCCTCTGGACCTCATTAATCCCAATAACCCTTCGGCTAACACCTACATAGCCAACCTGCAACAGAACTTGACGGACCTCAGGAACAATATTAAGAGGGCCCAGGAGGGCCAGAAGGCCTCCTACGATCTCAGGCGCCGACCGCCTCCTCGCTATGCAGTGGGGGACTTCGTATGGCTGCCTACTCGGAATTTGAGGTTGAGAACCCCTTCCAAGAAATTTAGTAAGCTTTTCATCGGTCCTTATGCTATTGAGAAGGTTGTGAACGACTCTGCCCGACGACCTGCGGGTACACCCCACCTTCCACGTCTCCCTCCTTAAGCCGTTCCGTCGGGATCCTTTCCAGGGTCGGGTGCCCCCGGCACCGTCACCTGTCCTCATAGACGGTGAAGCGGAATTTGAGGTGCAGGAGATTCTGGACTCTCGCTGGTACCGGAATCGGTTGCAGTATCCCGTCAGGTGGAAGGACTGCGGTCCCCAGGAAGATTCCCGTGATGTCCACGCCAAAGCCAGGGTCTCACGTTTCCACAGGCGTTACCCTCAACGTCCTTCACCTGGTAGGAACCCTGGCAGAGTTCCCTTAAGGAGGGGGTACTGTAAGGGACGTACCCTGGTGGGGTCTGGTGCTGGCGTCCGTCGCGGGCCTGTGCGGGGACAGCGGGTTCCTCCTGCCCCGGGTCGCTCACGGCGGTTGGTGGCCTCGGGTGGCAGTGCCCGTGGTCGTACTGCGCAGGTGCGTTGTGGATCGCCGACATCCCTCTCTCTCCCGGGATCTACGTTCTGCGCAGGCGCGCCCTGTAGCTCCGCCCCCTCTAGAGTGAGCGCTCGGCTTAAAGTCGCCGCTCGTTAGTTGATCGGCGTCTCGCTATTGATGTAGCAGGACGCTGATCAACTCAGCGCTCCCTTCGCTCCTCCGGGACCTGGACTCTCAAGTCACTACCTGACTGGAACGCAAGTACCCTGGGCTATATCTAACAATAGCACCAGATGTCAAAGTGTCATTTCCATATCCACTGCTGTGAATGTTCATACTTGCTGGTTATACTATCCACTGCTGTGAATGCTCATACTTGCTGGTTATACTATCCACTGCTGTGAATACTCTTAATTGCTGGCTTAAACTCCACTGCTGTGAATGCTCATACTTGTGGGTTATACTATCCGTTTCTGTGAATACTCCTAATTGATGGCTTAACATCCACTGGTGGGAAAGCTCATAATTGCTGGTTGTAATACCCACTACTGTGAATGCTCATAATTGCTAGTATACTATCCACTGTTGTGAATACTCATCATTGCGGGTTGTATTACCACTGCTGTGCATACTCTTCATGGATGGCTTAAACTCCACTGCTGTGAAAACTCCTCATTACTGATTAACCTAACACTGCTGTGCATACTCACCATCGCTGGTCATTAACCCCTGCTGAGGTAAATACCCCAGTGCATGGACTCATTTACTTACTCCAGCTTGAACACCACACTCTGTGGTAACCAAGCCGTCACACCCTAGCGGGGAATGATGTGAGGCAGCTCCCTCTCAGCCTCTCCTAAAAACGGGTCAAGTGAGGTGCAGCTGCCACTCTGATACCCGTACCCTCAACACCACAGTTGTGATCCATATATCGTTAGTTAACCCGGAACGAACATTACACACACATACAAACTCAAACATGCATTGGGTGCGCCTATGTGCGAAAACAATGATTGTACCACACATGTTAAATTTCACTGTTAACGTCAGATAGCGAACAATAATTCTAGGGCTATCAATCACTGTTAACACTAAGGGGGTTATTCACAGAGGAGCCGAAGGATCCAGCCGTAGCTTTGGCTGATCCTTCGGCTCTCTTCGGCTGCCGGAGCCCCTTGGTTCAGCTGAACTGAAGGGCTGCTGTACGGGCTATTCTCTATAGCAGAGCAGCAAATCGTCCTTCTCCTCCTCTACAGCTGATCCTACAGTAGCACCCAAGGGTTTGGTGAGAGCAACATCTCAATGATACTGGTCAGCAGGAAAAGACCCGCTCTCCTCCTCCTTGTTCCTCACTTTCCACCTCTCCCCCAACCACCTGTTGCCTCAAATGATAGGGAAGGGGAAGTCTTTCAAGAGGTTTGGGAGGCTTACTGTACAGCAGATCAAGTGTGGAAGAGGGCCAGCTTGGGGCCACACTTAGGAGGGCCAGGGGTAGGCTTGAATTGTGCTGTAAATCTCTCAACCCCACCCACCATATCCAGCCGGGGTCTCTCCCCTAGCTGCTGGAGAAGAAAAAAAATTGCTTGCATTACAGCTGCTTCCTTTCAAGCTGGTGGAGTCATCCCCCATCTACAAATGTATTACCTGTGCTGCACCACAGCCACTGGCTGGTAGCCTGCCACCAATTTTATGCCCAGAAGGCCATCCCTTCTGTCTACCAACATGTGAAAGGTAATGCCTATATGTTACTGGACAACACAGTCCGTAGCAGGGTCCACATGACCACAGACATGTAGTCCAGCAAGCATGGGCAGGGAGCTTGCATTTCATTTATAGACCACTGGCAAATGTTGATGGTGGCAGGAAAGGATGTAGTGCAGGGAACACCACTGGTGCTGCTCCCTATCCTACACTTTAGTGATGGTGATGTTGCAGTCCCCCCTACCCCCTCCTCCACAAGGGCCTCATTTGATGACTTCTCAGAACCACTTTAACATTTCATGAACCTGGTGGTGAAATGCTTCTTGGCTAGGTACCCCAGCTTCTGTAATGACCTGCAGAAGGCCAGAAGAATGTGCAGGCACTTAAGGTACTCATTCCCACTGAATGTTCATTTGGTTGAAATGCATTGGCAACACAAGTTGCCTTCCAGCCACCTGATATGTGACAAACAAATTCCCTGAAACTCAACACTGGTCAAGCTGCAGCAGCTGCACATGGAGTAATGGGCTATCAATGAGAGTCTGTTTGAGTATGGGATAAGGGCAGGCTCTGGGGAGCTGGTCTTTTCACCATGTCAATGGCTTCTGATTGAGAAGGATTGCACCAACTTGTCACTGTTTGAAGGACAACCAGAATGGTGAGCCATGACAAGTTAGGTATTCACAACACAATCCCTCTGATGTTCCTTCAGAAGCACACACTGTGGGGTGTTATAGACCAGGCACTGTAGGCACAGCACCAGGAGGAAGAGGAGGACTTACTGCTTTCTTAGTGCCAGCAGGCTCGTTTGTGTACTGCCTCCATCCTTGTGCAGGAAGAAGAGGAATACAAGGAAAATAGTTGGGTATCAGCAGTGAGGAGAAGGAGGAAAGGGGGCAGGCTTCCAGGGGGTTATTTCACCCATCCCAAAACCTGTGAGTTGTTCAAAGGTAGGGTGAGATCATTGAGGACATTGTTGTTCTCAGTGACTCCAAAGACTCGGGGGTCCTCTGCTGCAAGAAATGTTTGTGAATGAGCTCATACATCCTGAAATGTCTCTGTGCATGGACCCCAAGATTTGAGTTATGAAGAAGAGTGACCATTACTGGTTGACCCAGTGGCGTAACAACCGGGGGGGGCAGCAGGGGCGCGGGCCCCGGGCGAAAAGTGAAGGGGGGGCGCCGGCCGAAAATGGCACTTTCGGCTAAATGATATGCAACCATCCCAGAGATAATTAAATATGCATCACTTAGAACCTCTTGACGACAATTCCAGATAGTGACAGGCTCCCTTCTCATGGCCAATGTGCCCCTGATCTTCGGATCAGTTTAAACAGTGGTGGTGGCTACCTCTGCCATGCTTATAAATTGCTTTTTCCAATCACAGTGGACAAGCCTAGCTGCTAGCAGCAATCACAGGCAATGCCTAAACCTTATGATTGCAGAGTACTTGTGGTCCAGGGTGGATGCCGATCGCGCTGCCAGTGCCATTATTTTCTAATGGCACCCTAGTCCTGCCAGGCAGATTGTGTGGTTCCCCGCTGCAATACCGTCCTGTCCGAGCGGTTACACACAATCACGGTTGAAAACACTGCGCATTTATTCGCATGCAGATGATGGGGGCAGTGGGGCTGGTTTTCATTTTTTTCCATTTTTATTTACTTTGTAAAAAAATTGAATTTCCATTTATTTTATTATTTTAACTTTATCGCCTTTTTAATTTTTTTACATTTTAATTTAGTTACATTTTTATTTAGTTATTATTTTTTACTTTTTTATTTTATAATTTTTTACTTTTTTCACTAAACTTTATTGCTATCACACAGGGGATAACAAACCTCTGTGTGATAGCATTTGTAGGTGACAGGTACTCTTTATTGACCTTATCACCTCCAACACAGGAGTTCTAGCACAGAAGTGTGCTAGAACTCCTGTGACAAGAATGAGCAGCGGCCGGGAACAGAGGCTGAGGGAGGTGACAGAGTGCTCCATGCCCCCTGCTCTGTCACCGCTCCACGCCCCCCGCCATCACCACTCCACGCCCCCTGCTCTCGCTTGCCCGGTGCCCAGAACTATATGCGCAAGCATCGGCGTTATGCATCGGGGCATTTTTACAAGTACGTGTGAAAATGCCTTGCATCGTTCCTGATTCCGATGCTAGCATCGGTATCGGGACATCCCTAGTATGAACTATTGGGTGTCCAGGCACAGTATGCGCTGGAGCTTCTGGCTTGCCCTGAAGCTATTTTGCTGGCTGAGAGGGCAATCAGCACAGCAGGTAGTTTTGTGACAGAGAGACAAATCCACTTGACACTGTGGACCAGCTTTTATTAAAAAAAAAACCAGTAATGATTCCTCACCCCAAAAAATGGTACTTTACACCAGTACCTGACACCACTGCTGGCCTGCCACTATATCCAGCTCCTGCCACCTTCCTGGCCTGCCACCATTACAGTTACTGCCACCTCTGCTGCTGTTACCATTACCAGCTTTGCCACTTCTCCTGGTCTGCAGCCACCACCATAACCAACTCTTGCCACCTCCTCTGGACTACTGCTGCCTCTACTACCAGCTCCTGCCACCTTTTCTGGCTATTTAATGTAATGTTAAATCATTAAATCTTCGTTTCCACAAAATGTAAGATATATAGGCTAAAGTATAAGTCCATTCATTTCACTAATTCTGTAAAAAATAGTATTTTGAAGCACTGCATGTGCAGCACGTATATGGGCCGCAGAATATGGGAGGCGGGGGTGTAGCCACACTGCACTAAGGCCTCTTTTACACATGTATTAAAACCAGGCATTAGAGAAGAGTTTTGCTGCTGCCAAAAAAAGAACCCTCCTTACCTTAAGCAATGCCCTGCCAAATATCCCAAAAAAATCCCCTTTCAGCAAAATTCTCCCTCCAAAAGCAACCTGTCCACCTCTCACGTCTGCCCTTCTCTACACCCCTTGTCCACTACATACATTTGCACCTTTGCACCACCTGCCCACTATTCATTTCTGCACCCTCTCTTTAACCATTCTTCTCTGCACTTTTTCATTCACTGCTCACCAGCATAATTCTCCTTCCAAAAACAACTTCCCATGAAGTGACTTTCCACCACTTACTTCTAGACTATTCCTCCACTACTGCTTGCCTCTGCACCCTTCTTACACCGCCTCTCACACCTGTGCCCCTCTTCCTCTACTGCTCACCTCTAGCCCCCTCCTTATACCCACATACAATGCAGCCACCTACCCCCTCATACTCCCATACATTGCAGGTGTGCTTTACACCACTGCATCTGACGCTTTGCATTGCACTTGGGGATGTAAGGCTTGAATACAGCTGCTCGGCCATGAAAACTCATTCCATGAAGCTCTCTGCGCACTGTTGTGCCAATCTGAAGGCCACACAAAGTTTGGAGGTCTGTAGCTATTGACTCTGCAGACAGTTGGCGACTTATGCTAACTGTGCGCTTCAGCATGCACTAACCCCGCTCTGTCATTTTACATGACCTACTACTTCGTGGCTGAGTTGCTGTTATTCCCAGTTGCTTCCACTTTGTTATAATACCACTAACAGTTAACCATCGAATATTTAGTAGCAAGGAAATTTCACGTTACCATGCTTGAATTCACTGAGCTCCTGAGAGTGACCCATTCTTTCACAAATGTTTGTAGAAGTATGTCTGCATGCCTATGTGTTGATTTTATACACCTGTGGCCATGAAGGTGATTGGAACACCTGAATCCAATGATTTGGAGGGGTGCCCAAATACTTTAAGCAATATAGTATATATACATAACTCTATTCAGTGTTAAAATAGAAGATCCCTTATAAATTACCCTTTGTGGGTAATTGGAAGCAGGACCCTAGCATTAAAATATCAGTATCCCAATGGGAAATTTGTTAATAGGTTAATACATTGGTAATAGAAACTTCTGTTAAGATCATGCATGAAACAAGAATCCATCATATCAATATCAGTCTCCTTGCAACATGTTTAGCAGATACTCAGAGGTTGGCAATGAATAACATGATGATGATCCTATAGAGTGGTTTCTGCTCTCAGGATTAAGATTACCCGATTCCTCTCCACAGCTCTTTGGAAAAACCATACCAAGAGATCCTGCTGTTTACTGTATAGTGACAAACCCCTAGGAATGAGGTTCCCAGCTCACAAGTTTTTTTTTTAAACACAAAGTAATTGGTACCTGGAACCATATAGCAACTGAATGGTAAATAAAACACATTGCTTAAAGTGGTTTTTAAAGGAGGACAAAAAGGATATACTATAGTTAAACAGACTGATTCTAAGGACACCTTCCTAACAGCCCTGGCTAAATCATTATGGGGGTTATTCGCAAAAGAGCCTAAGGATCCAGCTGTGGCTTCAGCTGATCATTAGGCTCTCTTTGGCCGCCAGAGGCCTTCGGTTCAGAACCAAAGGGCTGCTGTACGGGCTATTCACTATATACAGCAGCCAATGGTGGCCGAGTGGCTCAGCCGAGCCGAAGGCATATGCTGCGGCTTGACTGAGCCGAAGTGACACCCGAAGCGAGGTGAACGGCCTGCCAAAGACCGGCCGTTCATCCCGCAAATGACAGCTGGGCGGAGCCAGCCGTGATCTCACAGCTGGCTCCGCCCAGCTGTAATGACAGATCAGCGTCCCCAAATGACCTGGGGATGCTGATCTGTCATTAAACAATAACAACTGGGCGGAGTTGGCCGTGACATCACGGCCGGCTCCACCCAGTTGTTATTCATTGGACAGGACCTGCTAGAAGATTCTAGCAGATGCTGGCCAATAGGAAACAATTGGGCAAAGCTATCTGTCACTGCTAGCTCGGCCCAATTGGTCTTTTTTTTCCTTCTTTAAAATATCTTTTTTTTTTTCATTTTCTAATTTATTTACATTTTAAAATAATTTTTTAACTCTATATTTTTTTAAAATCTTCTCACTTATTTGCTATTCTGCTCAGTACCACAGAGGTACTGAGCAGATTAGCAGAGCTTGGTGGCATTTGGCTATTCACTCACTGCCGTTTGGCCCCTATGTGAATAGGGGCGCACGGCAGCGAGCGAGCTGCCGCAGCTTCAGCTCAGCCGGTTCAGTTGAGCTTCCTCTGCACTTCAGCTTAGCGAAACATGCAGAGCATGTTCGGCTGACCGAAGGCAACCGATGTACGGCTGCTTAGTGAATAACCCTGTATGTATATTGTATTCATGATATGCTACCAGGGCAATGTAACAGCTATTCCTGAGCCATGCCAGTTATCTTCTCCTGCTATCATGCTACTACCTCCACATAAGCAAATAAGCTGTATGCTCTTTTTTTTGTTAAAAAGTGTTTATTGCAACCATCTAACCCACCCACTATGTAGCCATGTAAACTGACAGTTTTCTCCCTACAAAGTCCTACAAACACATGTGGAGCCTGTCAGTGAAGTAACTAAAGCAGCTTCCTGTAATGCGGTGACTTCAGAGTTGCCACTTTCATGTGGGCCTGCTTGCACTACAGGGAGATGAAATATGTTGCAGCATTGTCACTGCTGTTTCACAAGCCTGTAATTTTTCAGTCAGCACCTGAGCACTATCAGTCTTGCCCACTGCCTCTGTTGCTGAAAACCTTTCACTGTGAGCTGCAGTGTCTGGGAGGGGGAAACAAATGGCAGTGAATTTGGCTCACTCAAGAAAAAGGGTAAGGCATGAATTACATTTACTTTATGAGGCTTTTACATCACAAAAGTAACTGGATTTGGTACTGGTTTAGACTCTTATACAGAAGCCGTTAGTTGTACTAAAAGAATCCAATTTAGAAATTCTGCCATAATAAAATTCTTATGCACTGTGGTCCTTTATGGCAGTGTGAGTAGTACACCAATGACGCAGCAAAGTATTTACTGATATTATTTGAAATAATAGCCATTTTAATCTTATACAAATATGGCCCATGTCAGCTATTCCTGTGGTAGCATGCCATCATGCTGGCTCTTTAACCGCCTCCCGGCCGGCAGTTGTGTAAAGACGACCGGCCGCGAGCTTCCTGGATGTAACTGGCCGGATTAAAAAAAACAGACAGCGATGCCTGTTAACTAGGGTTGCCACCTTTTCTTCAAGTGAAACCCGAACACTCATTAACATACAAGCAATCCGCTGACTACAGAGCTGGTGAAATGCTTGTCTAACGTGCCGGTATGTGCACCCCCCTCCCTCTGGTCCCGAGCCCCGCTGTGCCCGGTGCAAGCCCGGGACCAGCATGGGGACTCTGTGACAGGGGATCTCTCTCTGGTCCCCTCTCCAGTGTCAGAATGCAGAAGTGTTGTATATTATATCACTTCCGCATTCTTGTGTCACTCTCCAGCTTCAGAAGCTGGAGAGAAGCTGATGAAGCTAGACCTTTCTGCATACAGCTGCATAGCAGGTAGAGTTTATGGAATAGCAATGAACTGCATTAAGAGCCCACCTCTTCCCTACTATAAATGCAGTGGGGCAATACACTAGGCCCCATCCAGTTTGCAGTGCTTTAGATTAGCTGCACCTTATGTGTTTTTGGTAGTTCTGGCATTGCTGTGCACAGTGCTGTTCTCTACTGCTTTGCCAAGCAGTTTGCATACTGTATTTATAGGAAGCTTTTCTTAAAACTAAATAAAAAATACAATACCCCTCTTAGTCTCCTTGATTTGTCATGCAGACCTGTGAAGATACACTGGACAAAAAAAGTATCTGATCCAAATACATTCTGCACTCAGCCAGTGACAGTATAAGCAATTGTTAAACTGATATGCTAACGTGAACCTTCGACTGAAGTGAGCAGCATGTTCACAATCTCATGAATCCTCATGAATATTTATACCTGCCTGGATGATGCATGCAACTTCATACAGGCCTGACAGCTTCAACCACCTTCATGATGTTAAAAGGGAGGGAACTATACAGCTGCAAGGCACAGACATCATAACACCTATGGTTAGTTATAAACTGTTCACACAGAGGTTAGCTGTTCTGTTATGTATAATCCAAGGCTTTTTATAACCTTACGACTCGTGAGTTGTAAGCTCAAAAAGCACAGAGCAATTTTACTAGCTCTTACTAGACAATTTAGACACACAGTATAGATGAAGTGGAAGAGTTCAAAGACTTTAGAAGCTGAAATAATTATTTAGGCATGGTAAATGCAGTACCAGATGTGCTGTGCAAGTGTGTGAGTGTCAATGACAGCTTCTGTGTTTTGTTTCAAATGAAATTCTGATGTATCTGAATTGCGTTATCAAACATTCAGATACATTTGGATTCCTTATTCCTGTCATTTGGAAATTCGGATGCATCCGCATGTTAGAATTTACAGAAATTTGAACAAATTTCAATTCGGAGCGAATTGAATTGCACATGTCAACTTGCTACAGCCTCTAATACGCATTGTGAGCCACCTTTTAATTTATCTATAAATTATGTGTAGAAATTTGAAATACCACAAACTAAATGCAGTGCCAGTGATCAAATCCTTATTGCAGCTGTATACGTGAATACATGTCAATAAAGGAAATAGGTTCGTGCCTAATTAAATATTAAATATTGGTTTAAATATGGTGGTAGGTGATTGTAAATATAAAAATGAAATAAATAAATATATATTGTCGTGTGAAATAAGTTATTTGTGAAAAATTAATTCTATAAAATCTAGTATGAAATCTAGCTTAGACGAGTGAATTTCTTCCGTCTGACATTCAATACTGATAATACTTGTAAAACAACCGAAGGATACAAACCAGTGTGCAAAAAATCCTTATAAAAACCACATCTACTAATATAAAAGTGAATATAAAAATGAATATATAAAAATGAATATATAAAAAACGGGGGTTATGGACAGCAAAAATCTATTATCCTCCAAGCGGCTTTGGAAATCCAGGGGATGAAAGAAGGAAGAGAAGAGACATCAAAAAAGGGATGGGCTCCCTGTGTGTTCCAAAGTGCGTTTTAAGTATAAAGTAATGGCATAAACATCCTAATCCTGAGGCCACTTTGTGTCAATGAACAGTATCTTTATGTAGACCAGATTCTACCAAGGAGCAAGGTCTTTCGATCAAAGGGCAAAGGAGTTTAAGAAGCAGAGGTTAGACGAATGATACCAAGTGTCTTTTACTTGTAGTTCCGTCGATGAGTCCGCAGAGGGAAAACACTTCTATAATAGTCTCTCTCCCCTCTCCTGCCGTAAGCTTGTACTTCCTCTCAGCGGCAGTGTTTGAACAGCCTCCAATTGTGGATGGAGAACCCTCCGGAGAGATCAGCCAGGAAAACGAGGGGGCGGGAAAACCATAGAAGAAAAACAGAATTTTACAAACTTACAAACTTCCACTTACAAACTTCCGTTGGTAAAACACCATATACAACCTGTGTAGAGAATATTCCCAGGGTGTCAGCGAGGAAACGAAGCACTCCCTTTACGCGTTTCGTCCTGAAGACTTTAAAAAAAAAAAGCTAGATTTCATACTAGATTTTATAGAATTTATTTTTCACAAATAACTTATTTCACACGACAATATATATATATTTATTTATTTCATTTTTATATTTACAATCACCTACCACCATATTTAAACCAATATTTAAACCTATTTCCTTTATTGACATGTATTCAAGTATACAGCTGCAAAAGGATTTGATCACTGGCACTGCATTTAGTTTGTGATATTTCACATTTCTACACATAATTTATAGATAAATTAAAAGGTGGATCACACACAACCAAGCGCAGCACACCGGCCCACACTTGACCACGTTGATAGATATTGCTGCAGCTGGTTAATCTTTTTAATAATACATCCTAGCGCAACTACTTTGGTTACAATCTACACAGTGAGATTGTAGTCCATCACAGGAGTGAGCTTGGAGTGGTGGCTACTTTACAACACACACAGGGAACATGGGGAACAAAAATAGCCACTGTACTTTGATAAGACTACACTTAGACGGATCTCTACCGAATCTCTGTTTTTTCAATTTTGTTTCTTTCTTCTATTACCCGGTTTTGGAAGAATCTACTTTCCTAGTGTAATTTGCTTGTTTATGAAACCACTGATGGAACACTCACTCTGGTACAGTTAGATGATCAAAGTAATTTAGAATACTTAGAATGTTCAGACTGTTTTTTTATTTATCCTAACCTATACCTAACCTATCTCCAATTCAACATCAGGAAATGATATCTATAAAATGTTTATAATTTAGTCTTATTCTTACACAGTTTTCCCTTAAATAATTGCAGTTTGGCCCATTTCTAGGTGGTATTTTCAGGTGAAAATGTGTAAGAATTCAATAGAGAGATTCTTTTCCTCTGATCTTTTATGAAAAACGGTTTTAACTTGTTTAAAGCCCATAGATTAAACATTTTTTTCTACTGCTGAGCTAATGATAGAGGTGGAATAAGTAAACTGTTATTACGGATTTTAAGGAGTACACACATTACTAGCCAAAAGTAGGCATCAGTTGTACTTTGATTTAAAAAAAATATTATTATGACAATTACAATTATGGAGAATGCTGTCACTAAAGGTGACTTGCTTGCCTGTCTATCTAAGTGTAATGAGAGCATATTCTAATATATTTTAAACCTAAATATAGTTTTGCATATTAAATCACCCATAAATTGTTCTTTTTCCAAATTTAGAATGTTATCAATTTATTACTACCTGTTGTGTTTTGTCGTTACAGAGTAATTCCACTTTCCAAAGCGATTTTGGGAAAATGTAATTACCCCCGCCAATTTGCCCCCTCTCTTCCCCCCCTTCTCCTTTCACCTGTCAACAATTGCTCCTTCCTTTCCACTGCCGGTGTAATAACTGTACTCCATACACAGGATTGCAGTCCTGCGGTATGTATTTCACATTTCACTAGGAAGCAGGAGGTGCTTCTCGTTGGTTAACGAGGTCAGAAGCGCTTCTCATTGATCATCAGTGCAGTCAGGTGATTGTGTTGACCAATGAGTGCTTGCCATCAGCAAGCAAAATTTTGGAATACATACCACAGGGCTGCATTTCCATATGCAGAGTAGGGATATAACACTAACAACAGACAAAGGAAAGGAGTGATCATTGGCAGGTAAGAGCAGCAGGGGGAGAAAGGCGGCAGATTGAAGGGGGTAATTCAATTTTCTCAAATTCACCTGGTAATTCAAGTGGAATTACCCTTCAAACATGTTATTTCTCTATGTACCAACCTTCCTCCTAATACCTGCATCCTCAACTTCAGTACCAGGCTATTACAATGGAACAATGTCAAGTGCTTTAACAAAATCCAAATAAATCACATCAAAGGCATTTCCAACATCCAAATCCATTCCAAATGCTACTTCCTAATAAAAAAATGCACATTTTATTTATACACAACAATTCCCATGGTGCTTGTCTACTATTAAATGTGTTTTACTATATATGTGTATATAATCACTCAAAATATCTTAAAATAATTTAAAGGTCATACAGGTCAGGCTTGCTAGTCTATAAGTTACCAGTTCCTGATTTTTACCCTTCATACATAATGACATTACATTACCTATACACCAGTTTTGTGGAACAGTCAGAAGTAAAAGCCAATTTATGAAAAGAATATAGTGTCTTAACATAGTATTTGAGGTTGAATAAAGAGATTAGTCCATCAAGTCCAACCTATTAGGATCTCATTCTAAACTGATCTTAATTCCTTAAGCACACATTGTATGCTTACCTAATGGTCTAATGTTTTTTGGCTCTTTAAGTAGACTTACATCAGTTTCAGTTTTGGATAGGTTGAAGAGTTCAAATACCTGTCAACTTTCTAACCCTATCAGTGTTCCCATCAGGTAGATTTCCTTCCATGCTGTGTTGTGTCATTAAATAGAAAGTCAGAATTCTCTGACAGGGACACAGACAATAATATAAGCAACTTTCAAAAAAACAAATGAGACCAATACTGTTAACAGCAGCAAGCACTAGTATAGAATACAATATATGTATTGATCCTATCAAACACAAATCAAAAATAAACTCTACATGCAAATAAACAGTGTATACTTTCGGCTCTTTAAGTAGACTTACATCCAGTATTTCAGTTTTGGATAGGTTGAAGAGTTGAAATAGCTGTCAACTTTCTAACCCTATCAGTGTTCCCATCAGGTAGATTTCCTTTCATACCGTGTTGTGTCATTAAATAGAAAGTCAGAATTATCTGACAGGGACACAGACAATAATATAAGCAACTTTCAAAAAAACAAATGAGACCAATACTGTTAACAGCAGCAAGCACTAGTATAGAATACAATATATGTATTGATCCTATCAAACACAAATCAAAAATAAACTCTACATGCAAATAAACAGTGTATACTTATATCCTTATAAATACATGTGCATATATATTGTGGCAGTGTGTGGCAGTGTGTGGCAATGCCACTGTGTAATCTGGCATTATGGTCACCCAGGGATGGGTCCTGGAAGGGTGCTATGTCTCTTCTCTATATGGGTTATGGCCCCTTTAAGGGGCAAACAAGTGTTAATTGCCCAGCAGACGGAAAGGTTAAAAGAGAGGAAACTCCTCAGAATGGTGGTGGTGTGTGTTTTGGAGGCACACGAGAGACATCTGGGGAGGCTGGGGCAGCTGGTGAGGATGGGAGAGCGAGTGAGGCTGGGAGAGGCAGTGAGGCTGAGAGAAAGCCAGTGACACATGAGGGGTGTGCTTTGGAGACACACGGGAAGTGTGAAGCAGCCAAGGAAAGACTCACACGAGGGGGGTGGAGTAGTCAGAGATGTGTTGAAAGCCTCTTGGCTTTCAACACTGTACTGTGCTAAACTGTACTGAGTACTACTGAGGACTGTCTGTTGAGAAATACCCTAAAGCCCTGGGACTGGGAATCTTTGATTGTGTGTAACAACCTTGAGTTGGTGAGACAATGTAACACATTGGGGTTGATTTACTAACCTTATAAACACGCCACAAACAAGTATACACCTCTGTAGTGTGTTCCCTCCCAGCATGATCTATTGGTGGAATCTAGACACCTTTGTAGTGTGTACACACCCAGCAGGTGTGTTGTGCAAAGCCCTGCACGAATTGCAAGGTGATGTTGTGTAAATTAGCTGTACATTGTGTTGCTTGCGTTGATGAATGCAGGAATGTAAATGCATGAGCTAACCATTTTTGTCTAAACTGTGAAGCAGCATTATATATGCATCATGTGCATGATTTTTCCATATATGGCATTAGTGGAAATATGCTTTTAGAGACTTTTTGGTTGATTATATACATTTTGCTGTGTAAAAATCGCAACAGTGCGTGCGTGTGTTTAGGTTAGTAAATCACCCCCATTATGTTGCTGAAGATGAGTGGACTTTATGTTTTGTTATGCTGAAGAAAAACTATTTTCTGAGGAGTACACTGGTTGTCGGCCTTTGTGAAAAATAAGAATGTCCCGTTTATGTCAAATGGCTTTGAGAGTGGCCACTAAATGCTATGTGCTAATATCCTCAAAATATCACAATATATATCCCACATTAGGAAGTATATGAATGTGCTATCTACAATATATCATATCGAACATAAATTCAAAACAATCACAATGTTCAATTCAACATTGTATACATATGTGACCATATAAATTCATGTACAATCAGAGCCTATGTTTGCAGTCAAAGAAACTCAACCTTGTGAACACCCAATGGAGTGCAGCCCACCTTAAAAGCAGACCTTTACTACAGGTCTGATAAAGCTGATCCCCTTTTATGGCCAGGCAGGATTATACCTTCATTTAGGTCCACTTGTTGTAGCTCTCCTACCCGTCTGTCTTTGTACTCAGCAATGTGTGATTTCATGTTCCATCAGCCCAAAATGAAAATATGTACAATATGTATCATAATGCACACTGAATAACTGCATAAAAAACGTTATCAAAAACCATTCACATAAAAAGTGACAAGTAGACCAACCGCAATGATAAAACTGCTGTGGTGCAGGCATGGAAACCTCTCAATCAGTCGAGCCCTCTCTCCAGTCCTTCAGCTGCATCACCCACCTCAGCATCATAAGCTCCGCCCTACATACGATACATCAAAACTGACTTCGCCAGCGGCACCAACCACTCCCCTGTAGAATGTCTCCATGGCTCTAAAGAATGGGTCTGTCCCTCTATCTATATCTTCCAGGTAAAGTTTGCCAGCTTTGTTATTCTGTTACATAAAATGTTACATCTTTTTCTTGTGTTAAAGGTACAACCTTCTTGAGACAAACATATCCTCTGAACCTGTAATCTCAAGGCATAGCTGTAGGAAGACTCTCTCTCTACTTGCAGCTATAAGCTTGACATTGTGTCTCTTGTCCTTATTCTGCCTAATCTATTATTTGTGATATCATAGCTAAAGCTATTAAAACAATACATATTTAAGATCTCAGCTTTTGCTTTGTCCTGTATTTCTTAAAATATATGTTAAAGGACATACCTGTTTGTTATAAGATGCCCTTTTCTTAGAGTTGATTTAATTTAACATAAAAAAAACACTTTTACTTGTTTCTATTTTTTATTTTCTGTATATTTTTATGGCATTTCAGCACCACCATTCTTAGGGATAATGCTTTTCTTTTAAATCTATCATATTTAAATCTTTCTCATTCAGCCACACTAGTTTATTTTATTCCAGAGTTGTTATTTCCACAAGAGAGTGTGCTTGCTAAAATATTATTAATTTTTTTTTAGGTTTTCATTTAATTTTATCTTATATTTAACAGTGTACCTTCTGCATTTTAAAAAAAAGCCTTCTTTTTTCAGAGATTTACAGCTCTGACATGCAGATTTTGTATATTCTTTACTGAGTAAAGAATTGTATATTTTATACAGTAGATAAGGCGAAGTATACAGTATGTACGTAATTTATTCAGTAGATAAGTAAAAAATATTGTATGTTACATCAAGTATATTACAACCATGTTCATTGATCGTAGAAGCACAAACATTTACTCTGAAGTTGGTTCCAGTGCAATTAAGTAATATAATTGTTGTATTACATTTGTGCAGAAATACAAAATGTTGCTTTGTTATAACGTGGTCTAGAACCAAAATCCTTTCTGTTATAAGGCACTTGTATTCCTATATTTATTTCCCTACGTGTTGGAAATTTTTAGCATTTACAATCATGTTTTTTGCTATCTGTAGTAAAATTAATGTGGCTGGTTATCAAAAAAAATCTTACTATGCCCCTTTTGCTTTGATAACCACATCCCAAATAAATAGTATCAAAAGCATTCCATATAATGAAATGTGACTTAAGTGGCATCATCAGCAAGGTAAGTAAGTATAAAATCTTACTTTACATAAAGACCATTTGGTTACACTTAATTGCATACAGGTTAAAAACACTGTTAAAACATTTTTGTGTGTGGTAGCTGTAATGGTGGTTTACCCAAGAAAGAGTGATCCTGCTATTGTTACAAAATGCTACAATCATGAAATTAACAATATTCCACACAAATCATAAAGACGTTTAATATTTGCTCCAAAGGTAATGATTGACAGTCTTACTAAACAATTTCTGGTTTGTTTCATAGAGACAGAATCCATTTCTCCAGAGCAAAGCATTAGTGCATGGGACCAGTGATGTCCAATCAAGCAGAATAAAGCATATAAATTTACATTAACACACAAGAATGAAATATACTATATAACCACAAAAACAGATACATTCACAAATTGTACTCCGATCTCAAAGAAATACACAGTCTTCTTCTGTGTTAAACTCCCTCCTCATCTCCTAGCAAAGGTTTCAATAACAGATGCACCAACACCTTTACCCCATTAGACTGTGCACAACAAGTGCCCCAATTAGAGGAGATGGTACAGGGATCAAAGATCAGTGGAAAGGGGAGAGAGAAATGGAAAATCTCTTTATCTCCTGCTGAGAGCACACCACAAAATCATGCTGCCGGGTTTAGCAATGTACCTGTACCACACTCTTGCGTGGCACAGGTACATTGACAATATTTTTTGTTATGGACTTGTATGGTAGAATCAAGATTTTTCGAGCAAGTTAAATCAAAACACATATAACTTAAAATTTACTGTGATTTATGATTTACATATTTTTTTTATTTTGATCTAAGAATCTAAAAGAACAATGATGTAACAGAGTAGCATAAGCCCTAAGTCCTTAATGGCATTTGACTTACCACTAGTGCCCACCCACTCCCAGTCATAAAGAGCATAACATTCAGCAAATGTGTATGTATGAAATGCCATTGTTAAAATTAACACAATTTTGAGAAAAATCTATATGATTGATTATTAATGAGGGGCTATAGAATCAAAAAATATATATTTTTTCCAGACATGGCTTTTTTTGGTTTTTGGAAGATTGTTGTTATGTTGCTGGTACTGTGAGGGGAAATTGTCAACAGGATTGGATGGTATGGATAATGTATTATTTTGAGATATGATGACCATTTTTTAATGAATCTGTATTTGAGGAAATAAATATACTGTATGTCATGCTTATGTATTAATGTAAATACATATACTATATACTTGATTAGAGATCATTATTCTTATGCTCTAATTCTTTCCTCTGTATAAATGGATTCTCTGTTTCCATGAAACACATCAGGAATTCTTCACCGAGACTGACAATAATTACCTACAGAGTAATGTATGAATTGGAAGTCTGTATGACTTGTATGGAATACTGATGTTTTTATGATTATGTAACAATAAGTGGATTGATCTCTCCTGGGCAGACCAACAGTACAGCTACCACATACAATAAATTATGTAAAGGTGTTTTTATCTTGTATACAATAAAATGTAACTGAATAATTTTTGTGAACAAGATATATCACATAAGCGTGAAAAAAATGAAGGAAATTGAAGATAAAGGAGAAAAGTCAAAAAGAAGAATGGAGAAAGCCTGCCTGGCCTCAAGAAAGAGAAACAAGGAAAATTAATTTCATAAACATATTACTGGAATTGAAGTGTGTTTTATGTCACAGGTGCTACTTTAAGGCTGCAAATAAGTAATGGTCAGAGTACTGGAAATGAATCCATATGCTTTGAAATTGTTTGTCTATATCTTGCAAAGACAGGTGTCAAGTCTTCAATATCACATACCTGATTAAGTTGAAACTACTAGTCTCTTATTGTCAGAGTACAAGTCTGTTTCCAGAATTTGGTTTTATGTGCATGAGTATAGAGCATCTCTAAACCTTCACATGGATATATCTAATGAGTAATTGTAGAAAGACTGGGTACTCTGGTATCTGGATACCACTTATATCTTTCATTAAAGAAATGAGTTGTCCAGGATTTGTTTAAAATTTTCCGGGAAGTCCAGAAAATAACAAATAGTGTGCCATTCTCCATGCATCTCCAAAAAAGGGGATTTGCTACATTGGACAAAACAATGATGCTACTCTCTAAGCCCCATTGGCTCCTCCTCCAGCCACACAGGTTCTGTAGCTGCCAATGGCTCATTCTAACTTCCACATACAATGTTCATAGAATAAATGGCCACACTTCAGTGAATCCAATAGTAAACGATTTATGCAGCGAGCAGTTTACACATCAAACACCTTGCCCTAACTTTGCTCTCCATGACAAATTTCACCTCTTCTGGGTTTAATGACAGATACTAAGATTATGATTAAGCTTATTACAGTTGAAATGCATCAGAGAGTGTGTATTCAAAGCAGCTGAGCACACAGGGTGTGTGATGTGTACACCTCTTGCTGAATACATTTTGTACTCATTGGATTCAATGGAGTGATGCAATTTCTTCTGTGGACAAAGTGGATTCGCTACTGGGAAAATGTTTAGTAGAAATATACAAGGGGAAAGGAAGGTTTGTTCAGGTGTGAACCACATAGGATATGGTGATGGGGGGTCCCCTGTTTTCAACTAAGGAGAAGAAATACAGTTTTCCCCAAAAAGGGATCCCACCATTCCTTCAAAGTATGAAAAAATATTTTTTATATATAAAAATATATTTATTATCGAAATGTTAAAATGTATGACAAATATACAGGTGAAACTCGAATAATTAGAATATCGTGCAAAAGTAATTGCAGTAAGTGCTGCAAAAGGGGCCCAAACCAAGTACTGAGTACATATGCATGCTTGTACTTTTCAGAGGTCCGATATTGTTCTATGTACAATCCTTGTTTTATTGATTGCATGTAATAATCTACTTTTTTGAGGTTGTGGATTTGGGGTTCTTGGGGTTTTCATGAGCTGTAAGCCATAATCATCACAATTATGACAAATCACCGGTTGAACTATCTTGCTTTGCATGTAATGAGTATCTCATATATTAGTTTCACCTTTTAAGTTGCATTAGTGAAATAAATTAACTTTGCACGATATTCTAATTATTCGAGTTTCACCTGTATCAGAACTATCAAAAATATATCAAAACATTTGATATATTTTTGATAGTTCTGATATATTTGTCATACATTTTAACATTTCGATAATAAATATATTTTTATATATAAAACATTTTTTTTCATACTTTGAAGGAATGGTGGGATCTCCTTTTGGGGAAAACTGTATTTCTTGTCCGAAAATGTTTAGTATCCAACTTAAAATATTTTAAAACCTGATTTTTACAGCTTAGTGGATAACAGCAAGACTCAGTGAGATATCTATTAACATAATTTTCCTGCAGAATGTAGACTCTGATAGTTTATTTTTCTTTATTTTTCTTTCTTATTATTTTTTTATATGAAATAGAAACTTAACTATTTTGTCTACATTGCTCCATTTCCTCCCATTCCTAATAGACACATTATAGAACCTCACAATTACTACCAGTAAATAGCTTTTGATATTTAGAGAATGATAATCTAAAAGATAAAATTATTTCAGGAAATAATAACCTCTCTAAAAACTAGAAAGTCTAAAAACTACAATAGTCAGTCACACTTGGATTCTCAAATGCGCAGTTCATCTATCAATACTGTATTCGCATAGGCCGGCATTGATTGTAGAGGGAACATGTACAAACTTCAGCTGCTAAAAAAGTCCAGAGCAAAGGGTTGCACGATGTACATGTGTATACTTGGTTTTTTCATGTGGTATGCATAATGAATGTGTGTTGTGGATCTAACTGACTATGATAGATATGTAAGGACTTGACTTTAAGCAAAACATTATTAGCACGGTCTAGTGCCTTGTGATTGTAATATCTATGATTTAGTTATTCCTTTGTTTGTTGCTAATAATGCCTTGCACCTTAATGTAAAATTCACTGTAATGAATAAAAGTTAATTGTGAAGTAATGATGCTCTGAGAGAAACAGGAGTAGGAAGAACTAACTTGTATAATAAGGAAAGGAAATAAGGAAAAAAAGAGAACAGAGGCATGTTTTTTTACTTTGGAGGCAGTCATTTTTGGAACACAAATTAATTGCAGCTTTTTATCAAACAAAGATGAGTAGGTGTGATTTAAAGAAACTGTTGGCTATAGAATATTGTGCATCGAAAATGCTTCCGGTTTTGTCAGAGCCCTGGTACCCCACTAAATGCTGTTAACCCATCCATCGGAGGCTACATCACTGACGGGTCCTGAGGTGGCATAGGAGACCATGGAAGTTACCATGGAAAGCAGCAGGGGAACCCAGCATCTGACAACACCCAAGTGTGTCAGTTTCAGAACAATCTTCAAAATAGCTAAGATTGGTGGTGTGTGAGCAGTGGAACGGATAAAAGCCCTTTTTCTCCAGGCACCATTTTTAGGTAGTAATAGAGTCACTTACAGTGTATTTCTACTTTTGCAGCCAAATTGGGATAACACCCATTTTATATTTGTTACATGTTTCTCATTCATATAGCATAACTTAAAAAATTGCTGCTTGCATAAAACTTGCTTAATTCTCAAAGAAAAGTTTTTCACTGCATTTATTTTTTCTCTGGAATGCAAGGGGGATGGGTAGGGTAATGTTTACGATAGTTAACTCTGTCTGTACTTTGCTGGCAGATCTCATTATTACTTGTAAGCTAGAGCTGAACACTGTCTGTCCTAACAAAGGGTTAAAGATCTAGAAGCTTGACCTTTTTCATTGTATGTTAATAAGGGGGATCTCAGTCTGTCCTTAGTCTTACTGTCAGGACAGTCAGAGTTTACTGTTACAGAAATTGAGAGATACATTTTGTCTAGTATATGTACATTGTGCCTTTAAAATAGACTTGGTAATTACTTATTTAGCAGTTACTGCAAAGTCATTAAACTTATATGATTGTGCATTTAAAGTGACACTAAATTCAAGAGTTCAATCTTTAAAATGCATTTAGGTATCTTAAATCCACTCCAAGCTCCCTCCTGTAATGGACTACAATCTCACGTTTAGTCCATCATGGGAGTGAGCTTGGAGGGGTGGCTACTTTACAACACACACAGCGACCATGTGTAACAAAAGTAGCCACCCTACGGAAGGAAAGACAGTGTTGGAATGAATTCAGAGGTGATTTGAGGATCTACAGCCAAGTGATACACAAATAAGATACATTTTTGATAATATTTAAGGCACTTTAAGCCATTTTTAAGATTTAACTCCTGAGTTTAGAGTCACTTTAAATAATTGATTTTAAATAATTCCTAAAGTTTAATGAATGTCAGCATTTTCACATTCTTTACATATATAACTGCTAAGAAAGCTATGCCCTCCGAACCTTAGGAAATGCCCTGCACTCACAGTATAATGATGCAGAGGACAGCCGTAATGTCATCATGTCAGTGACACTGCAAAGAGAAGGAGGAACCTGCACACTACATGGCTGACCTGAAGACTTGTAAAAAAGATATGTAAAATGTTAAAAATACATGTGGGGGTTACCAGAGTTGGATGGGGAAGGATTGGCAGGTAGGAAAGAAGAGAGTAGAGTTGCATTAAGCATTTTTCTATCGAGAAAATATTATTATTTTTTTGCCTGTCTCGATTGCAGGTTCATCATTGGAAGCCCATTAACTTTTTTTGCATTTTGTTTCTGCAATATTGGTCTAATTGCCCGTATTGCTTTTATTTCCCTGGCATATATTGCTATGCTTCTTATTTAGAAGATCTGTGCACCAACTGCACACAAAATGGCTCTAAGCCACGTGTGTAAACGGTGGGTGCTGTATTCATAGGTTGAATGACACCTTTATTATAGAAGTATTATTCTTCACCAGCACGCTTTCTTTGCATAAGGAAGTTCCTTTATTTAATCAGCATATTAGTCACTCTATGGTTGTAAAATGTGTAGAATTTATAAGGTATTTTTAAGGACATTCAGTGGGAAAATGTAAAACAAATTTTAATAGTTTAACATATTTTTAAATTGATTTCTAAAAACCTTGCTGCCAGCCACTTCAGAGTATGAAGTTATTGTTGACAGAGCTCATCGCTTACCTAAACCTGCATACCTACCTGATAAGCTGCCTAGAGATGTAATAGCCCGGATACACTTCTACCACATCAAAGATAAATTGATGATGGCTGTGAGACGCCACTCACCACTACCTGAACCATACTCGGAGATCACAGTTTATGCAGATCTCTCTCAAACCCCTATATCGCCCCTCAAGAAGCTAATTACTCTCACCAAGGCCCTCCGTAAGCATCAAATCCCTTACCGCTGGGGTCATCCCACCAAACTCCTGGTGACGAAAAATGGCAAGATTCATCCGATATCCACCTTGGCAGATGGAATCACCATCCTCAAGGCCTGGTGAATATAGCCAGAAGACGCTTTATGAGTTCTGCTACAAACAATCGCGGGCGCGGATGTTTAATTTTTTACAGTGTTTTTATTTTTGTTGTATTAACTCTTCTATATCTCTCCAGGTTTTTTCACTCTCCAATACAGCACGATGACCTCCCCGGGTTGGACATCCTAGTTATCTGCTACTCGAACCATGGACTTCCTTTATGCATCATCATATGGGTATCATATACTCCATTGCCAATCTTAGTCACTTGTAAAGTGATAATTGTGTGCCACATTTTCTCCCAGATTTCCTCCGGGTATGCCCAGTGGCTGGTATTTACTCTGACGCACTGTCTGCCTTTTCTTGTGTTAGGCACAGCATCTATGACAGCTTATGATGGGAGTTAAAATCCTTTCTATCAAAGCCAAGGGCCTTAATAGCCTTCAAAAATGATCTCACCTCTGGACTGAGGCCGGACGACATGGTAGTGACATAGTTTGTGTACAGGAAACACATTTTAAGACAGACAGTCCGCCTAAAACATCTCATAAGGCTTTCCCTCATTTCACAGCCAATGCCCCGAAAAAGAAGAGTGGGGTACTTATTGCAATTCGAGACAGTGTTACATTTGTGCTTCAAGATTCTATTATAGATTCCAATGATAGATTTATTATACTGGTGTGCGAATTAAATTCCTCATGGTATACTCTGGTAAATCTCTACGCCCCTAATGTGAAACAACTTCCCTTTCTAAAACTCCTTTTATGGCAAATTCGTAAAATCCAATGTGGCCCCAGCCTCTTATGTGGATATTTTAATTTAGCACCGGATCCCATCCTGGATGTTTATACTCCAAGGGGTCCCTCGAGTCCCAACATTGCTAAATTGTTAAACAATGAAGACTTATACAATATTTGGAGGTGCCTTTATCCGATGGAAAGAGACTACACCTTTTATTCTAATCCCCACAAATCCTTCTGCCGTCTACATCATTTCATCACTGATAAGTGGACATTACAACGTGTTAGTGGTGCTAAAATACATAACATCACGTGGTCTGACCACGCTCCTATCACATTACATTTGGAAGATAGGAGCCCCCCAGGTAAATCAGCAATATGGCGAAACAATGTTTACTTGTTATCATCTCCCATTTTTCAGAAAAATATCTCTTCTGAATTGAAGACTTTCTTTGATATCAATGACTCTCCTGAACTTGGCCCATTCACCCTTTGATGCTCCCATAAGGCGCATATCGGTGGAATTCTAATTCAGTTGAGTGCTAGAGAAAAGATAAGGAAACTACAACAATCCAATTCTATACTAGATCGCATAAAATTGCTTGAACACGCACATAAACAAAATTTAGACCCCTCTACCCTTCAGCATCTCCATCAGGCCCAACAAGATCTCAAACTCTTATTGATCGCTGACTATGACTTTAAACTGGCCAGACTTAGAACTACCCATAAAGCAGGCAAATTACTAGCGTCCAAACTCAAACACAGACAACTGCAAACCAAAATTACTCTCCTTTACCACCCCTATACTAATCTACCCCTAAAAAACCCTCAGGAAATTACCAACGCAAATGGAGATTGTTATCAATCTCTTTATAATTAAAAAGATTACCCATCCACCCAGCAACCCTATTTGCCCTCTATTAATGATTTTCTTTGATCTATAAAATTCCCCAAACTATCCACAGCCGATCTAGATACATTATCCACTCCTTTTACTACCTCGGAAATTAAAAAAGCTATTCACAACCTTCCGCAGAATAAAGCCCCAGGAGTGGACGAGTTCTCTTCTGAGTATTATAAACACTTCCAAGACATATTGCTTCCCCATCTCGCAAATATATTCAACATTGCTGCTGTCTCAGGGTCTTTTCCCCGTGATAAGCTGTGAGCTGTTATCACACTGTCTAAACCGGGGATAGAACCGGTTCACCCTATCATTTTCGCCCCATATCTCTTATCAACACAGATATAAAATTCTATGCTAAAATGATAGCTGGTAGATTGTTACCTCTAACCACCAAACTGATACACCCAGACCAAGTGGGGTTTGTTAAAGGGCGATAAGCTACTGATGGCACTAGACGTATGATTAACCTTATAGCACTAGCAAACAAACACTGATTGCCTTCTCTGCTTCTTACCTTAGATGCTGAGAAGGCATTTGATCGCGTGCACTGGGAGTATATGTTCCAAACCATTGAATGATTTGGGATACATGGAAAAATCGGCCATAAGGGCATTATATTCGAACCCCTCCGCTCAGGTCCTATCGTCAGGCATGCTATCACATTCCTTCGACATCTCAAATGGGACGAGACAGGGATGCCCCCTGTCACCGATCTTGTTCTCATTACTACTGGAACCATTAGCTATAGCAATTAGAAATAACTCTAATATCCATGGGATAACAGCTGGTGGGTCCGACTTCAAAATAGCACTTTTTCGCAGACAACATCATATTACCCCTAACAGAACCGGTTTCTTCCCTGACATCGGTACACTTGACACTACAAAAGTTTAATTCTGTATCCTACTATAGAGTAAATGTGGAAAAGTCGCAAATACTGGATCTAGGGTTACCCCCTAATATGAAAAATACACTCCAAACTAAGTTCCCCTACTTCTGGGCTAATGAAAAAATCCCATACCTGGGAATGCACCTAACTGCTAAAACTGAAGCCCTATATAAACATAATTATCAACCCTTATTGCAAGAAATTCAAACTAATCTGGCCCATATAGGTCAATTTGAAATCTCGTGG
Organism: Nanorana parkeri; assembly: GCF_000935625.1. Lineage (NCBI taxonomy): Eukaryota > Metazoa > Chordata > Amphibia > Anura > Dicroglossidae > Nanorana > Nanorana parkeri. The sequence goes on from NW_017308171.1 coordinate 226,733, forward strand.
CACGGTAGAGTAGCTGCATTTATGTCACTACTACAGAAAATTCTGTACTGCTTTCGCACTCTACCTATTCCATTACCCAACTCATTTTTTCACACCCTATATGCTATAGTCGGTCGGTTTGTATGGAGTGGGAAGAGGAGTAGAATTTCTTGGAATTTACTGCTCAAACATAAACTTCAAGGGGGAATGGGTTTTCCCTTTTTGAAAGCATATTATCGTGCATCCATTCTTGCTCAGACCAAAACTTGGTTCTTGAAGGATAATGATAAAATGTGGTACAAAATCGAAGAATGCATGACGAGCAAAGGAGACCTTGTGAACTGGTTATTGGCTACTCATCTAGACTGCTCACTACAACCTCCCACTTCCCCCATCATCAAGGCCACTTTATCTAACTGGCAGTCAGTATTACATGATCCAACCTTGTATACAACCACTACCACTCTAGAAACCCCACTGCAAGTATACGAAATTGCAATACCATATTTGGATTTATGTAAGTGGAGAGCTAGAGGATACTCCTCTCTTCCTTCTGTGCAAGACTTGGTTACATTCATGGATAGTTTCCACCACTCCCAAATTACACACTACCGTTCCAGGAACCGTATAGGAGATCTTCGTGTTCCAGACAAACTGTGGAATATGTTATCATCTCCATCGTCAGCGAAGATCACTATATCTTACTCCTTTCCGTCTCTCCATGAGGCTCCATGGGCTATAGTGAATAGGGGCCGAAGCTAGCCGAAGGATCAGCCGAAGCTACAGCTAGATCCTTCGGCAGCTTAGTGAATAGACCCCATAATATAAATTCACAGACATCCAAGGTCCAATAAATGGACTAACCCTCAATCACTACATAATATCAAAAGAAACTGTTATTGCAGATCAGCAACTATTTAAAGCAAAAAAAAATGTATATAATGCCCATTTATTGCACAAATACTTTCCAAACAGAGTATTATTATTATTATACAGGATTTATATAGCGCCAACAGTTTGCGCAGCCCTTTATCAGGGTATCCATGATTGTCTAAACCAAATGTGGCGGACTGTACCATGATTGGCTTGTAAACTACTTAAAGAAGAACTCTGAGCAAATTGCAAATTAAAAGTTGCAGTGGGGCTACCCCTGCACTGCAAGGGTTCAGTGCTTGCTTTGGTCTAGGGTATAAAATTAAGAAAATATGCTCACCTGATCCTTGATTCTGCTCCGGTGACTGCCTACCTATCTCCACCTCTTCTCCAGTTTTGGTATGCCCCTCGGTGTCCTCACATCTAATGCAAGTCATTGGACTTGCATTAAACATAAGGATGTCAGTGGGGCCACAAGAGACTGGGGGAAAAGAGGCTGTGGGGACCGGTCTAACAGCCAGATGGGATCGAGGATCTGGTGAGTAATTTTTTTTATTTTAGACCTTAGATCAAAACGAGCACTTAACCCTTGCAGTGCAGTTCTTTCTTAAGAAGTTTTGTATCCCCTTTCAACAGTTTTGGATTTGGCATTTCCTTGCTTTACTATTAGGCCACTTATCATGTGAAGCTTCTATGAGATGTCAGATATATTGCCAGCTAGAGTGTAACATTAGCTCTATGATTCATTCTATTTTGTTAAACATGTTGCATCCCGGTCATAGGCACTTCAAAGGAGAGCATTTTTTAGTGATAACCTTTTTTGTGCTTTTTTAAAATCTTGTAATAGGTCTAGGTCAGCAGGAGGAACCACTGGAAGTTGGGGAAACCCAGGAAAACAACACTCTTGGAAGTACTGATTTCTCCCAGCAGACTTCGAAGGACAATTTTGCAGCAGCAGAGTCATGTTTGGTGGCAAGGACAGCATGTAAGGAAAGTACCATATCCTGTTACAGTTATGTTTTTGCTCTATATTTTTTGTATAACACTGGACTGTTTTTAGATGCTTTCTGTAATGTTGCTATGTAAGAATAGATCCTTTGCATTGTTAAAATGCATAGCGGTGATGAGTTTCAGTAAATCACAACTGGTATGAAGACTTGTCCTCACTAATTATCTTGGATGATTATATTCAAAAGCTATATCAGAAAAAAATAAAATGGGTGCTTTGAGGTTGCTGTATGACCTTGATATACGTTATATACAGTTATATTCTGCACACCCACTTATGTCCTTATGTATGCATGCTTTTAGGAGCAAGATATTCTTGATATGTCTCTTGTTCATTACTGTCCTTGAAATTAAATCTCCAAACAGGAATGTTTGCTTCTCTATGTATTACTTCTACTACTCATCCAGTGGGCTTTGTTTCCTGAGAAGCATGCTTGCTTGCAGTTCATTCACATGTTCTTGGTAATAACATGTCAACAGCCACATTCTGATTATGTCTGATATATACAGTAAAACCATATATAGTTATGTTAATATTGCATGTTGTTGTTTCTTCAAAAGATTTATGTCTGTTTACACTTTTCACATAAAATATATTTTTCTTTTTCACTTAGGGGCTAATTTATAATGCAGATTTTTCACTTTATGCTGCAAGAACACCAATATTGTTGATATTCTTAAGCTGAGTGGTGTGCGGACAACATTTCATAGTGATTTATAAAGTGTTTGACCAAGGTATAGCTGAGTGGATGACGTTCTGAGTGAATATACAGTACATTATAATGAAGCCCATTTAAACACAGATAAAAAAGGCAAGGAATATGTACTGTATATTGTAAGGATCATATTAAGTTATTATGTAATTTGAAGAGAGGCTACATCTGGAATATACATTATGCAGTTACCAATATAGAGGGTAGTTATGAGTGTACATTATGTATTGGTCTCAATTGTTTCAAATGCCACCTGCACCCCATACGTCTTACAACTTTAAAGTATTGATGATCGGAATAGCGGATTGGCCCTTCCCGATTTTCGGACTTATCATGCAGCTGCACAAATGGTGAGAGTGGTGGATTGGGTCTTTGGCGGCCCGGGAAAAAGCTGGGTGGCTTTGGAGACTGCGGCTTGCGGTGCCCTTCTGTCTGAAGTGATCTGATTACCCCGAAAGTGGCGGCCTTTTGCCCCTTCCATATTGCCTTTAACAACTTTAACCTTACGGACCTGGGATCGCTTGCACCGCAGGTTCCATTGGCCTCATAACTCAATCCTGTTGCCGCTATGACTTTTCCCGCCAGGTAAGCTGGATAGAAATGTTTTTGAAAATGGTCGAACTCCTCCACCCTCAAATTGGGAGAGGTTGTGAACGGTACCTCCTTACTCTCTCTGACCGATCTGCGGGCTCGCTGGAGCATGACACCCTTGGATTTCTGGAAACACCGCCAGCTGTCCCATTTCTTAGACTCCCTACCAAAACCGTTGAGAACACCCAATGATTTCACCCCATTTGAAACCATACTGAGCTCCAAATCCATTCCTACCCAATGCCTCTCCTACTTTTACAAAGCCTTGACTAACCTTGAGCACGACTCCCCCCCACCCTACTTGAGTAGATGGGAGGTGGACTTTCATCGTACCCTCACCCCGGAGGAGAGGTCCTCGATTTTAGCCCTAGTATCGACCTCTATGATAGATGTTCCGATGTTAGAAACCGATGTTAGGATTATAAACTATTATCCAGTTGGTATCATGTCCCCACTAAATTACACGTAGCCAACACTTATCTTGACCCTCAATGCTGGCGGTCGTGTGGAAATACAGGTTCTTTTGCCCACATCTGGAGGGAGTGCCCACTAATCAAGCCCTACTGGACGCAGGTTGTGCAGATCATTCAGCAGATATGTGGAGTACTGCTCCACTTGGATCCTTGGGTGTGTTTGTTTCACCTTATTGTGGGTGCATACAAAAAATCAATAGTACCATTTTTATTGAATGAATGCTAAATCTCTTATCCCCATGCATTGGAGATCTACTCAGGTGTCCTCTATCCAGGACTGGTTTCGCAATTGGACTCCACCAGACTAATGGAAGAATTAATGCACACTGCAAAGGACTCCTATTCTACTTTCTATAGGAGATGGGCATGTTGGATAGCTTTTAAGGACTCAGCAACCTATTTTACTTACATGTCGGACACTGGCAACTGACCCTAAGTGGACACATGAGATAATCCTTCTCTACGCCTCTCACTTGGGATCTCCTTTCACCAGGGTCTAAGGTGTCATGCCCTGGGAAAATGCTTTATGGTTTACCTACTTTGATGAGTTGCCTTGAACATGAACATGTTTAGAACTGTGGCTATTTCTCTTGGTCATGTAATGCACCTGTTTTTACAGTTCCGTCCCCCCTTTAGTCTTGTGGATGTTTTGTCCCTCCTATACCTTCTGTTCTTTCCCATTGCATGTCTTCTTAAATTTTCTTTTTTGTTTGTTTTTCCTTTTTGTTCTTTGTATGGTACCCTGCATTTAGATAGCTGATAATGACTTCTTGTCTCTGTTACACGGTGGCTTTACAACTGTATTGTGTATATACTACTTTGAAACCCAATAAAACTGAAATAAATTTAAAAAAATAAAGTATCGGTGGTGCTCAAGGTGATTGCATCGATGGCGCCGTGCAGAAACTCAAAGTAACCGCAGAGGCTCACCGGCACACACAAAAGAAATTCCAGTATCAATATTTAATTGATACATTTATTTGTGAAATGTCACATCATGTCATCAGAGGCATTTCGGGACCTCGCAGGGACCTTTCCTCAAAGTGACACGTCACTGTGATTATGTGTTAGTCTAACATTTATAACCAGGTAACCAGGGACGCTGATCTCTCTGCAAGTGGCCGGAGCCAGCCGTAAGATCACGGCTGGCTCCGCCCAGCTGTCAGAAGCAGGCTGTCGGCCAACCAATGACCGGCCACTCGGCCAGCTGCGTCTTTCAGCGCGGCTCATACGAGCCGAGGCATATGCGTTCGGCTCCACTGAGCTGCTTGGCCAAGTTCGGGAGCTGTACGGGCTATAGTGAATAGCCCGTACAGCAGCCCTTCAGTTCCACTGAACCGAAGGGGTCCTGGGGCCGAAGCTAGCTAAAGGATCGGCCGAAGCTACGGCTAGATCCTTTGGCTGCTTCGTAAATAGACCCCTTAGTCTATATTATAGTTATACATTCACCAAAGTGAGTTTGACCACAGGATTTAAACACTTTCAGCACACCCTTTGCAGGTTAGGAGCTTGAGTGCACTAGTACCTGAAAACAACCCTCTGGGGTCAAATGTGTTAACAGCATATACTTAAACAAGTAATGGGTTTATGTTCATTCAAAGAACATCTATTCTCACATAGGATTTGTTAATTTGTTTCAAGCTTCAAGGACAAATGCATTAAAATTTAAGCTTTCGTTTATAATAGGAGACAGTTTTCACATAAAGAAAAAAATAACATACTTTAAACATAAAACGCAGAACATTAAAAGGAGAAAGTACGGAGAAAAAAAACTACATCACCAATAATTCAGTAGAATTTTAAGTGTAACAAAAAAATAGAAACTGCAGTGCTACAAGAAAATATTCTATGCTATAATAAAAAAAAACATGAACATTGTTCAAACCACACTAATTAAAAATGTGCAAAACAATAAATAAAAAATGTCATCAAGTAAACAAGAATATTCAATTCATGGCCTTTCTTCCCATTAATTTCCAATCAGTAAAAAAGTCCTCAATCACCCTTGTGATCCTCCAATATCAAAACATTTTCCCTTGAACCAAAAAGTATCTCAACCAGCTGGAGAAAAACTTGCACCTCTACAGAAAGGATATAATACTTAAATTAGTCAATATATAGCTCTGATTCTCCTGAGCTCCCTTGGATTGTATTTCAAAGTTTTTATTGGTTTTCCATGTTTTTTATTTTTTTTTATAGATAAACATTTTGTTACAGTCAGATAACATGTGTAGCATAGCAAATCATCCAGTAGTCTTCAATATCAGCATTATACCCCCTTTATATCTTGGGGATGGCACTTCTAATCCATTTCCTCTTGCTATTCAAAGTGCAGTTAACTATCACTATGTCTACACATGATAATTCCCTCCGGTGGGCTAGTTCATCTCTCTCGCCGGAGAGTAGCAAAAAATGGGAAAACAATTTAATTTAAAAGGAAAGAAAAACGGAAGAAAAAAGAGAAAGAAAAAAAAAGGGGGGGGGGGATTGCAGACTCCTAAGGTCATAGTTTCTAATACCGTGCTTAGTCTGTAGAAGTTAGGGATATGCCAGAAGGGTTTGAGATCCCTTGATAGGTCAACCATGGCTCCCAAACTGCTTCAAAGTTCGCATATCTGTCTTGCAAGATGCTATGTAATTTTTTCATGGATCATAATCCAGTTTAACTTAGACAGTACTATAGAGAAAGGTACCTTTTCAGCTTTCCATGACCGAGCAATTGATGTCTTAGCCGCTAAAAAGAAGAAATAAAGGAGTTTGCACTGCACTCTCGAGATGTCCGGAACCGGTTTATTCAATAGAAAATACTGCGGGTCTCTAGGAACCTGAACCCGGAAAATGCCAAAGAGCAGTGCAAAAAACTTCCAAAAAGTTCCAAAAAGGGCGCAGTTTTGGGCACTCCCAGCAAACATGGATCATAGTGCCCTGCTGATTGCATCGTCTAAAATATAAAAGGCTGGTCCCTGGGAACATGGTCGCAAACCAAGTTGGTACCAGATACCATCGTGAAAAAACCTTGTAGTTAGCCTCTAGTAAGGAGACATTCAACAATCCCATAGTCGATCTTATAGTACACTGTTGCCATTCTTCCATAGAAAGTGCTATCCCTAAGTCTGATTCCCATGCAGCCATATAGGCCACTTTACTTAATGGGCCCAACTGTACAGCATAAATTAGGGAGATCCCCCCTCTTTGGCCATTCCCTCCCAAACACCACCTTTCATATTTTGTTAGTAATGGGAGACCAACTTACGGGATATGTAGTGACTGTAAGAAATTATGTATTTGTCTATAGCTATATATTTCGGATTGTGGCATTTGTAGGGTATTCAAACAATAGGTAAGGGAGATTGGTTTATGGAACTTAATAAAGTCCCCTATTCTATAGAGTCCTTTATCAACCCACCATTGAAAAGCTTTAGGCTGCATTCCCGGTAAGAACTTTTCATTGCCAAATAATGGCGCAAGGGGGGTGTGGGAGGAGATCATACCTTCCTTACCACGTAACCGATCCCACAGGGCTAAGGAATGTGACAAAGTAGGAGCCATACTCTTCGGTCTTTGCCTGTGAGATCTCCATTTTAGTGCCTGGATAGAGGTGCCCTTGAGCGGGCTAATTTCTATCTTGGCCCAATCAGGAGTATCTGCCGCAGAAAATACGGAAGAGAGTTGTGACAGCTGTGCAGCCCGAAAAGAAAAAATCAGATTAGGTACCCCTAGGCCCCCCTGGTTTCTGGATTTAAAAAGAATATTTCGAGAAATTCTGGAACGTTTTTCAGCCCAAGTAATTTAAAAATAGACGTTTGCAATTTAATAAGTTCCGCCCATTGAATTGGGATTGGTAAAGTCCTAAAGTAATACAAAATTTTAGGAAATAGGGTCATTTTATTGAGTGGATACGACCCATCCAGGATAAGTTGTAAGAGGACCATCTTGTCATATCTTCCCTAAGAGATTTATAAAGTGGAGGATAATTTGCCAAGTACAATTGGGTGTAAGCCGGGGTAAGTTTCACCCGAAGATATTGGAGGAAGTTCGATCGCCATTCAAATGGGAAAAAATTTTTGAGGCCCGACCACAACTCAAAAGGAAGATTAATATTGAGTGCCACAGACTTTGAAGCATTGACTCGGAGGCCCGATATCATAGTATTTGAGGTTGAATAAAGACATATGTCCATCAAGTCCAACCTATTGTGTGTGTGTGTGTGTGTGTATGGGTCCCTGTGTCATCTCGTTATTAGGAGTACCTGTACCCCTGTATATTACCGTTTCTCAGGAAATCGTCCAAATGCTTCTTGAACGAATCCACACTATTAGCTGAAATCACTGCTTGTGGCAACGAGTTCCAGACCCTAACCGCGCGAACTGAGAAGAACCCCCTTCGCCCCTTGTGTTTGAATTTTTTTTCTACCAGTTTCAGGTGGTGTCCTCTAGTCTTTGTTACGGGATTAATCTTGAAGAGTTTGTTGCTAATGTCGCTATGACCATGGAACATTTTGTACATGAAAATCATGTCCCCCCTTAATCTCCTTACTTCCAGCGTGAACATATTTAAATTTAGTAGCCGTATCTCATAGCTCTTGTCCTCCATCCCTTTGATGAGTTTAGTTGCCCTCCGCTGGACTCCCTCCAGCTCAAGGACATCCTTTCTGTGTACCGGTGCCCAAAACTGCACCGCATACTCCAGGTGAGGCCGAACCAGTGATGTGTAAAGTCCTCCAAAAGCGACATAATATTAGGTAATGAGACAATTGGTGAGGTTACAAAGAGCCGCATATCATCTGCGAACAAAGCACATTTACGATCTTCTGACCCACATTTGATCTCTTTGATATCTGGATTGTCTCGGAGCAATATAGCCAAAGGTTCAATCGCTATAGCGAATAAAAGTGGCGAAAGGGGGCATCCCTGTCTTGTACCTCTACGTATTAGAATAGGATCTGACAGATAGCCTTGCAAACAGATCTGTGCTGAAGGTGAGGAGTAAAGTACTTAGTAAAGGACTATATGTAGAAAAAAGGGCCCTAACCCCCAAATCTTAAGGAGCTGCAACAGATATTCCCAGGAGACCGAGTCAAACGCTTTTTGCAAGTCTATGGCTAGTAGCATCCCCTTTTGTGGAGAGCCACCATCCCAAGGGTGATTAAGCAATGAGATAAGATCTATAGCCCTCCTGACTTGGTCCGGGCCATGTCTTCCCATGATGAAGCCTACTTGGTCCATATGTATATATTTGCCTAGGAAAATACTCAGTCTGTTAGCATACATTTTAGATAGATATTTAATGTCACTATTGATCAATGAAATCGGTCTGTAATTGGAAACTTCGCCTGGGTCTTTATGAGGCGTAGGAATTACACTAATTAAAGCTCTGTTCACGTCCAGGTCAAGGCAGGCTCCTGAGTGTAAAGAGTTAAAGAAAGCTTCCATATGGGGAGCCAAGATCTGCATATTTTTTATAATAATTGGTGGGTAAGCTGTCTGGACCTGGAGCTGATGCAGATTTTGCCATTTTGATAACTGTTTTAATTTCTGACAAAAAAATAGGGGCTTCTAACATTTGCTTATGCTCAAGTTATAAAACGGGAACCCGGAGATTGCTAACAAATCCCGCAATCTGATCCCCTGATGTCCGTGTTTGCGCTTCATATAATAAAGAGTAGCATTTATGAAATTCCTGGAGTACTTTTTTGGGGTTATGGGTATAGTTTCCGGTTCTACATCTAATTTTAGGTATTGGAAAGTTACGGGGTCTAGGTGACAGTTTGGAGGCCAATAATAAGCCTATTCGGTCTTTATGTAAGTAATATTTGTTCGTCGACCAATGAAGACTTTTTTCTGCCTTTGTAGTCAGGAGCAAACTGAGCTCTGTACGTACACTTTCAATATTATGAAAAAGGAGAGGGCAGGGGGATTGTTTATGCGGTTGGGTCAGCATTTTTAACTTTCCCTCCAATTCATTTATATGTTTAGAGGTTTGCTTTTTAAATCTAGTGGACTGTTCAATGAATGTACCCCCGAATAGTCGCCTTATGAGCTGCCCAAACCACGACCGGGGATATATTCGGATCAGTATTAAGAGAGAAATATGAAGCTAATTTTTTTGATATTTCATTACTTAACAAGTGTATACTTAATAAGGATTTGTTTAATCTCCACTGAAATGGCTTATTAGAATCTCGAAAATGTGAGATGGACATCGTGACCACAGAGTGATCAGACCATGCAATGTCTTTAATATTAGAAGAGATCACTAAAGGGGCCAAAGAAGAGGAAAAAAAATATGGTCTATCCTCGCGTAAGTCCCATGAGCATAGGAGAAGTGTGTATAGTCTCTTTTTTTAGGGTTCTGTTCTCTCCAGATATCGATTAGTGAGTATTTGTGCAGTAGTCTAGCAAAGACCAACCCCGCTTTCAGAGGGGATTTAAGCTTGGTCATTCATTTACATGTCCTGTCTAGGCTAGAGTCTAATGCTATATTAGAATCTCCAGCACAAACAATTGTGCCTTCGAAATGCGTGACAAGGCTCTTATCATAGAAGAGAAGAAGGGTATTTGGCTGTATTTGGGGCGTAATAGGATATACATGTAAATAAGTGTTCATCTATGTGTCCTTTGAGTAGGATGTATCGACCCTCTGGATCTCTAACTTCCAAAGAAGAGAGAAAGGAGGCCCTTTAGAAAAACAGAATGTAGCCAATGGCTACACCATATGGCTACACCTTTCGTTTTATCTACAGCATTTGCCAGATAAAAATTAGGGTAATGTCTGTGGATAAAGGTTGGGTTGTATATAACTGAAAAATGAGTCTCTTAAAAATAAAACATCAATGTGATGAGAATAATAATTTTGAAAAGCTTCCCTTCTCTTAGTTGGAGAGTTCAGGCCCTGTGTATTATGTGAAGCAAAAGATAAAGGTGTACCTGCCACATTGGGTATCATAAGAAACCTGGATACCTGCTATAGTTCAAGTTGCACAGTCTGCCCCAACCCTCTGGTTGATAGATACAGAAAGGTGATATCTGAGCCCTCCTGGAGTCTGCCATAGGCCAGGAAAAATAAAAAAATAAAGATTTCAAAGACAAACAAAGAAACAAACATCCGGTCGAGGGAAAAAATCCCGTCCATGTCAACCAAATTAATCATGTTAGATAGAATAAAACTGCGCTAGGAATCAAATAACACTCTAAGAGCAGCTGTGCTTAATAGGTGAGTACACCCAAAATAGGAAAAAAGAAAATGGCACTGCGCTTCAAACTAAAATGTGAAAAAATATATAAATAAATATGAAAAAAATATTAATATATTTTTTCACATTTTAGGAATATCATTTTTGAGTTTGAAGCGCAGTGCTATTTTCTTTTTTCCTTTTTAACCAAATTAATCAACCTAAGTTGATCAAGGGTTTGGTTTAGGCCCAGGGTAACACCCCCTGGAGCTAGAGCAAGCTAAGGCGCATGACCTCCTACGGCGGGCAAAGCCCACCCCAAAATGTATTAAATCTAACAAAGTTACAATATGAGATTTACATAGCCATAGTATTGTCAATTCAGTTCCTATTTGAGAAAGCAAAATCACATCAACAAATATTTACAAAAAGGAACAACAAGAAAGAAAGTCTCAACTGTCCACGGATCCTCCAAGCACTTGACCTTTTGGTAAAGTCCTCCTGCCTGGCTTTTCCAACAGGGGGGAGAGTGTATGATTCGCCTGTTCCAAAGATAGCTGTGTAGAGATAGGCGGGTGAGGCATGGGGTCTATAAGGGTAATCCCTAATTGGGTTGTCAATTTTTCACCCTCCAACAAATTAGTAATAGAGTAATATTGATTTTTATAAGAGAATTGTAGGCAAAACGGGAAAGCCCACCTATACTTCACGCCTTTTTGGGTGAGAGTAAATAGCAGTAGTTTCAGAGAGCGCCTTTTTTGAATAGTCACTGGAGAAATATCTGCATATATCTGCACTCGGTGACCCATAAATAACAGATCTGATGATCTTCTTGCTTTCTGCATCACTAATTCTTTTATGCGATAAAAGTGCGGCTTGACAATTATGTCTCTGGAAGAGCCCTCAAAGCGCAGAACTGTCGATATTAAGTCAGGTTCTCGAGGGGAATTTGCGTTACCCTGCTCGTCACTCTCATGTAGTTTAGTGCTAGAGGGGTCATATAAGGGAAGCCTCATACCTGCCATCGTGCGATTCAGAAGAAACAGGGTGGATGCTGGAGATCTTTGATCCGAGGAATCCCCTTCTGCTGGGGCTGCAGGAGAAACGCTTAAATCGGCCTCTCCAGCATTGCAGAAATGTCTGCTCGATCTGCTCAGTCCTCCGCCATCTTGGATTCCCTCGTAACTGCTGGCTGCCACGGTCCTTTTTTGGATTTATTTTTGGATCCCTTTTGCTTCCCCCCAGCCATTTCGGGCATCGCTCGATTCACATGAGTCGGGAGCCAGGAGCCGGAGATCTTTATCTCGCATAAGACGCCCTGGACGCCTAGGACACTGAGACACTACTGCTTTTGGGGTGAGATGTCAGTGCCCGTCGAGGAACGGAGCTCGGGGCTTACGCGGCCATTTTACAAGCCTCGCGCATGCGCCTTGAAATGCGCCTTGAAACTCCCTTGAATTGTAATACCGCAATAACATTTTCAGCATGGGTCAGCAGAACAAGCAGCGGTAGTGCATTACAGAACTAGCAATTTGAGGCACTGTTATAGTGGACCTTTACACTCAAAAATTTAATTCTACCAATGCATTCCTATATGTATGATGATTAATAGGAACATGGACCTGTCAGGTGTAAAATGCTCTGATTTTGAAATACTTACACTTGCAGAGCATTCACTTCCTGCTATGACTTCCGTTTGCCAAAGCACACTGGGATTGCCTTGTCATCAGCAGAGCATTGCTGGGAAATCTCATCTGTAATCTCATGAGGTCTCAGAGAAGGGCATTTTCCTACCCTGAGATGATGTGGCTGATCACAAGTCCTAGTCACATATCCTAGTCACATGTGCCAGAAATCCAGTAATTACAAGGAGAGTTGGTCATCTGCCCTTAGTAAACATAGCCACTGTCAGAAGACTGGGGAAGAAAAGAGAAATAAGAATACAAAGCCTGTCTTTTGTTTCACCAGTCCTCTAACACTCTAGGTCGGATTGTTGCATGGAAGATGCAGTAGCTCTGCCAGTTACAATTCATCAATCAATAGTTTTGACGAAACTTATCTGGCTAAGCTATTGGTTATTTGTTTTTTCTTTTTGTACTGTAGGAAATTTTCTCTTTGTGTTTTAAAGGCATTCAAATGGAGAATCTAAGCTGCACTGCATAATTAGGTGCTATATTCTGTCTGAAATAGAAAGGATGTTAGCTAAGGTGAGTGTTTTCTCCAGTTTGGTGGGGCACTTTGGTTCAAGGGAGCATGTTTTGATATTGGAGGATCACAAGGATTTCTGAAGACTTTTTCACAAATTGTTCATGCTCAATGCTGAAAGAAAAGTTGTTCTCTGTACTGAATTTCCCTCCAGGATTCAAGGGGGTGAGAAGATTATTGGTAACATAATTAACCCTGCCTGTACTATGCTGGCAGATCTCATTATTACTTCAGTGCTGGAACATACTGTGAAGGCTCCCTGTGTTCTGGTGTGGAAGGGGGCGTGGTGGTTATTTCACCTCCCTCCCCAGAACGCAGGGAGCTTTAACAGTACGCAATCCAGTGCGTTCCAGCGTGGTTAGCTGCTGGAATGCACTGGAAGTGTTGTGAACAGGCCCTAAGAAAGGGTTAACAGTCTGGAAACATTGTATGTTAATGAGGGGGAGCTCAGTCTGTCTCCAGTCTTTGTACATGGACAGCCAGAGTTTTTACGTTACTGAGATTGAGAGAAAAGCTTGCAAAGGCCTGTCATGCAGCCACATCTAAAAGTAAAGAAATTATTTTAAAAATGATTTTTAAATATTAACACATAACAAACATATAGTGGGGTTTTCTCAATTTTGATTGCAAAAGTGGAAAAATACTTTAAAGGGGCACTCACCATCAACCACAACCCTATAGGGCTCTAACTCCTGACTACTGAAATCTGCAAGTTGTTCTGTGCATGTCCTCAGGATTATGGGAAAACATGCAGTAGCCAGGGGTCATGTGCATGCTGATATCTGGGCACACAGCCACGGTGCACAAAAAGTGCATGTGAAAGTGTGCGCATAGGTGTGCGGAAGCGCAATGGGTAGTAGACTTGTGCGCCGTCAAAAAATGTGTTTCGTTTCGGAATGTCCGTTATTTCGTATTTCGTAATTCGTGTCCGAAACTCAATCCGGATTCGTACGAAATACGAATTTTCGTTAGTTTCGTCATATTGTCGTAACTTTACGAACATTCGTTATGATGGAGTTAAAAAGCAAAAATACCTTTGTTAATATAGGAGTTGATGGTAGTTTTTTTTTATACAAAATACGAAATTTTGATCCGAAATCCGTTAACGGAATTTTGGATTTCGGATTTTAAAAAAATTACTGTTTGGTTGACCAATCAGAGGATTTCTCTTCTGCTGCAGAAGGTTGCATTACAATACAGGCAGGAAATACGAAATTCTGTTAACGGATTTTCGTTCCGTTACGAACATTCGTTACGATGAAGTTAAAAAGCAAAATACCTTTGTTAATATAGGAGTTGATGGTAGTTTTTTTTTAATCCGAAATACGAAATTCGGATCCGAAAAAACTACCATAGACTCCAATATTAACAAAGGTATTTTGCTTTTTAACTTCATCGTAACGAATGTTCGTAACGGAACGAAAATCCGTTAACAGAATTTCGTATTTCCTGCCTGTATTGTAATGCAACCTTCAGCAGCAGAACAGAAAACCTCTGATTGGTCAACCAAACAGTCATTTTTTTAAATCCGAAATCCGAAATTCCGTTAAAGGATTTCGGATCCGAATTTCGTATTTCGGATTAAAAAAACAACTACCATCAACTCCAATATTAACAAAGGTATTTTTGCTTTTTAACTTCATCATAACGAATGTTCGTAACGGAACGAAAATCCGTTAACGGAATTTCGTATTTCCTGCATGTATTGTAATGCATCCTTCAGCAGCAGAACAGAAAACCTCTGATTGGTCAACAAAACAGTCATTTTTTTTTAAATCCGAAATACGGAATTTCGTATTTCGGATACATTCGGAAACTGCAATTCGGATGCTTCCGAATTTACGAATTTCAGGAAATTTGTACGAATTTCGATTCGTAACGAAACGAATAGCACATGTCTAATGGGTAGGTTTCATGCAGACATTAGCGTGCATACGTTAGTGACATCAGATGGCCTATAAGAATCAGTGTGAGCACTGAGCCAGTTGTTTACTGGTCTTTAGCACTCCCTTGTTCCTATGCTATCCATTACCTGTGACTCTGTTTACCTGTGCATTACCCTGGCTGACAACTTTGCTTTTAGACTTCCAATTTGGTACTTCGCCTGAGCTCCAGATTTACCCAAGTATGACTCTAGCCTATGACCCAGACCCTGCTTCTTACCATCGATTCAGCACCTCACCCATGTATCTGATCCTTCTGTGCATGACCTCGGCCTGTGACCTTGACCTCAATTACCTGCTCCACACTGACCTTGCATTGCATGGTGCCTTGTGATCCAGCAACATCAGTTCCTGTGGATGCATTACCCTGGTCAACGCACTCAAACCACAGTACAGGGACCCGCCAGACCCCCACTTCTGCACTCATGCCTCCCTGGATCCCCCTCATAATTGTTACCATCTCCAGGGGAGTTGGACTAGTGGTGTAAGAGTAGCCCCCTGTTCAGCTCGGTCTCCATCCAAGTACATGACAAGCACTGTATGCGGCATGTCCTAAATTAGGCTGAACAATTTTGGGGATATCTGTACTGTTCTAGCATTTTTGGTTCTCAAAAAAATACAATAGGCAAAATATTAGCATTTTTTCAATTTTTTTGGACCCTTTTCCTTTGTATAGTAAGAAATAAAAAAAGAAATAGTGTTTAATTAATGCCCCCAAAACAAAGCTCTATCTGTCTCAAAAAATTATATAAAATGTATTTGGGTTCAGTGTTGTATGACTGAGTAATTGTCAGTCAAACTATCACAGCACTGAAAAGTGAAAGAAAAAGCATGGTAATGAAGAAGTATATCAGGCTGGTACTCAAGTAGCTAATTAGTGTGTTGTGAAGAATATTTTAGTTTTTGTGTATGCTTTATTTCCTTCTGGTATAGAATTTTATTGTACTGCTGCAATTTCTTTTTTTTGTTATATATTTTATTTCACACTCAGCTTATTTAGAATTATTTTCTTTAGATAGGCAGCCAAAAAAGAAATGTTTTTTTTAAATTTAGTATAATTATTTACTTTCTGTGGTAGAATGAAAATATATGATTATATCTTTCACTGAAAGTAAAATGGTAATCTGCAGTCCATAGATTTTTATATACTACAAAACAGGGTCGGATAGTGGAATACTGCCAGACCACAATGAAAAGGGTTTTGATGTTAGCTGGAGTCAGCAAGGGTTTCTAACATCTTAAGGATCAACCAAACAGTTAAAATAAGCTTGTTTAACTCAACATGATTTACAACTTCTGTTTATTGATAAAATATTATTTTATTTTATACTGTTCTGTTGCAAGAGCTGCTTTATGCTTTGGCAAACCTCTTTTGGACTTTGATCCTTCTGGGCAGTATAATCACCAGTTGAATTGGATCCATCCACAGGCAGCCTAACTCTCCAATAAGACACAGAAGCTTTAATACAATGTTGTTTTACTTCTCAAAGTACATACAGAGGATGTTCACTGGTCATATGAAGTATGAAAAGACAATAGTTCTTCCAAGTCAAGTGTCTTCAATGAGGGATAGCAATACAAATGAGGGAACATGGAAGAAGCAGAGAGGGTATAACTAGGACTATACCAAGTGACATTAAACATGAGGGAGGTATAGTGGAAGATACCAATGTATACAGAAAATAAGTTGTAGTAGAACTAATCTACCACTAGATGTCAGGAACATACCATAATATAATAATATGCAATGAATAAAGTGTAGTGCAGTGTAATGGAAATGACAGAAAATAACAGTGGCTGTGTCAGCACATACACATATTAAACTTCATATTGAATTTTGAAATCAAAGATATATGCATTAAAAAGCAAACCAGCACTCCTCTAAGCTTCTTTTAACTCACTGCCTATGGCCTCAGGTGGGGATCCCACTTCTGGGCTTGTCTCTGCTTTCCAATAGTAAACCAAAAAAGGAGTCACTGCACACTGATGTTAGCACAAAATAGTCTATTTTTTATCCAAGATAATCAAAGCACATCCACCATGCCCGCAGCCCTCACACGGTTCACCCTTACACAGATCTTAACCATAGAGATAGTAGAGGACCCAGTAGGAAATGTGCTTTAACCCCTTCGTGACGGGAGACGTACACTGTATGTCCCGCCAAGAAGTGCCTATACACTGTACGTGACGAGTTATTTAAGGGTCTGTAATACCGGTAACTGCTGATTCTCAGCGGTTACCATTCATTAATGAATGCCTCAGTATTGAGTTAAGCTTTTGTAAAAGCTTCTTTCTTTCATTAATGAAAGAATGAAGCCGTTACATACAAATACCGGATCGCTAAATAGCAATCCCGTATTTGAAACCTGAAGATAGCAGAGAGGTAGCAGACCTCTCTGCTATTTGTTTTGACAGCTCGATAGACTGGCCTGAAGTTTATGATACATTTCAAGCACAGGAATATTACAATGTATCTCTGTGCCTGAAATGTATCACTGCTGATCGTCTGGGCACGATCAAAAACCTTTAGTGAGGCCTGATTCTGACAAGCTGTCAGGATCAGTCTCTAAGGTTATTATTAGCTGTTCCTAAGTTTAGCGCAGCCTAATAATAACCAAAAATGTAAAAGTTAATTTATCAATCAGTCATAGTGACTGCTTGATAAAATGTAAAAGTGTAAGTGTAAAAAATAATAATAATAAAGAGTTAAAATATTTGGAAAATAAAAATTATATATAAATATATAAATCGTCTTGTGTAACAAATTGACTGTTTTGTACTGACATTGATGTGCAAATACTGCCTTTTTATACAGTATATGCATGTTGAGACTCTGAAAGGTGTTTTCACATTAAGGATATATACCTTCTACAGAGATAAAACCTGGTAAATTGTTATCTTCTTAGTGTCCCCTGAAAAAAGGGATCTCTCTGGATTAACAGAATTGTAAGTTATTAATATTAAGTGGCTTTTCATTATCAGTTTTATGTTGCAGCCCTGGGTAGTTTGCTATTTGGTGCAGCATACAGTATGTAATGTCATTATTCACTGACTCTAATGATTAGCAATAATCACTTTTTACTTGCCTTTAAGGTGATAATTGCTATTACTCAGAACATGCCATAATATGCATATACAAAACAAAGTGCATGACTTACAGTCTGCAAGAATTACAATTCCTCTAGGCACAATTAAAGAACGATAACAACAACCAGTGTAGCAATTACATGTGTCAATAAAAGTGCTGTGCCCGCAGAAACAAAAAGCAGATGAACGTCTGGTAGGAAGTGAGGAATGTTATTTTAGAACCAATCAAATGTAGGACTTTGAAAAAGAAGACTTTGCAAAGAGAGAAAAGTTGTAGGAGGATAATCAATGTCAATATTGGGAGGCTGAAGGGGGAGAGGTGGAAGAGAATAAGTAAATTCAGGAGGGTTTTATCCCTTGTGGCTTTCCCAGGTTAGTCAATTAGGGTTGATAAAAGAAAGGTTATGAAAAATAAGTGGTCCATACACAGGGGATATGCTAAGGGTCTATCTGGGTGGCTGAGGTGGGATGTAAGAACAAGTTCTTAAACTGTTGTGATTCCATGTAGACAATCAAGGCCATCCCCACATTTTGTTATCTTTCTATAGCATCCCTTTCTATGGCTATTAGATGTTTCCTACACATGAGTTTGTTGAGGAAATCTACCCAAGCGTCCTGTGAGGGGGTGTATGTGAACTTCCAATGCTTAGATATAGCATGCCTGACTGCAAAAAAAAAGGATCTAACAATTTTTGGCCTCAGAGAGTAAACATGGAAACATTGTAAGCAAAACTAATTGTGGAGCCAAAGGAAATCTCACCGCTCCAATTCCCTAGCCACCATCAGGACTCCCCAGTTGCTGGTCCAATAGGTGCACCTCCACCTTGGAATGCAGTAGTATACGAACAGACCGCACTATCCAGAGAATTCCAATACTTCAGACTTTATTGAAGTTCACAGCAAATCCAGTATAATTGGAAATAAAAGTTCAACCTCTGGGGTTGTGGTTGGTTGGGGGTGTGCAGTGCTGGCATTTGTTGCTTAATACACTCTTATTATACTGGATTTGCTGTGAACTTCAATAAAGTCTGAAGTATTGGAATTCTCTGGATAGTGCGGTCTGTTCGTATACTAAAACTAATTGTGGAGCATTAAATATGTTATATAGGTAGGTGAAGTTGTAAATGCTTAAGATTGTATCTCAGAAGACCTTAATGCATTGGCATTCCCCGCTAGAGATGTTGGGGTGATCCCTTGAATTGGTGTCATCATCAGCATAGGCCAGGAAGTGTGGGGATGATGCAGTGTAGTTTAGAAGGAGCCACATACTATTCGATGAGTATTTTAAAATTATGCTTTCAAATTTTACAAGAGATATAGGGGGTGATTTACTAACCTAAACACACGCACGCACTAGGTGCGTGTGATTTTTACACAGCAAAATGTATTTATCAACCAAAAAGTCTCTAAAAGCATATTTCCACTAATGCCATATATGGAAAAATCATGCACATGATGCATATATAATGCTGCTTCACAGTTTAGACAAAAATGGTTAGCTCATGATTTTACATTCCTGCATTCATCAACGCAAGCAACACAATGTAGAGCTAATTTACACAACATCACCTTGCAATTCATGCAGGGCTTTGCCCAACACACCTGCTGGGTGTGTACACACTACAAAGGTGTCTAGATTCCACCAATAGATCATGCTGGGATGGAACACACTACAGAGGTGTATACTTGTTCGTGGCGTGTTTATAAGGTTAGTAAATCAACCCCATAGAGTTTGTGCCTTAGGAAGAAAGCTTTATCCCGATATTCATCTATATATTTATTTTTTCAGCCGTTTCTCAACTCTTGCAATCTGGAACCGTGGAGTACTGAAGTTTGTCATGACCAGCCTTTATCTGGTCCCTTATGGAAAAGTTTATTGTGGTGCGTGCCTTACAGGGGTGCTGAATCATTATTTTATATTATTGCCTTCTTGGTTTAAAAAAATCAGTGCAATACACTGCTGCCCACTCTGCCCAACCCCAGAGACTTTCCTTGTGACCCCCTTTTCCAACAGAATTTTTTTTTTTTGTAAAAGCTGTACCCAGACTTTTAGCATAATGTACAGGGTCCTCTTTTTCTTCGGTCTTCTCCCACAGGTGGGCAGTACTTGATAATGCATAGGGTTTTGCTGACGTGATTGCATCAGCGGTGTAATTTGCATCAATACACTGTGAATGCAGGTGCCATGGTGTCCAGGGTATCCATAGCACCTTGCACACACAGTAGGCCCTTTGTCTCCTGCATTACATTATGCAAGACTAAGGAAATCTTGTGGCTAAGAATAGGTGCTGTGAGGGACAGCTTCATATTGACGGGGGACTTAAAAGTAGTATTAAAGTCTTTTTTGGCATATATCTACTGCTAGTAAGCAGTAAATATATGCCCCAACATTAAAAAAAAAACCAGTTGGCAAATACCAACTAACTTATCTGTGTCAGCGCTCGCCCCCGGCTGCAGAAATCCCGGCTCCTGAACACTGTGAAGGAGGAAGTGTGGGCAGGCACATGCACAGTCCAGATCACCAGAGGGGAAAGGAGGAGAGTGACATTGAAACTCAATGTACGCAGCCGGCAGCACACACACCGGACAGACTCTGTGGGACACCAGGAGTCTGCGCTGGATCAGAGACCAGCACCAGTGCTGGAGGGACTGTGGAAAACAAGTGGAAGGAAGAAGCTGTTCGGATCACATAAGGTAAGTCCTTACAGCAGCATTGGGCGGGCGGGGGATCTGCCTTTAATGTCCTTTTAATAAATATTTGCCCAGTGTTGGCCTTTAACCTATCAATACAAATGCAATAGATAGCATAGAAAAAGTATGTTTTTGGAAGAGTCTTTAACTGTACTACAATCCTGATGCAAGGTAGCACCTTATCATGGATAAATACCTTATCATGGATAAATAAACAATGAAAATTTGCTCCATCTTGAAATCCCTGCTCTACTTCTTTTAGGTTTAGAATGATACGTCTGTGATTATTAATAATCACCCACCTTAAGATTAGCTTGGCACACCAGGCATATGGGCTGGTAAAAACGGTTTATTCACTATTGATATGACATTTACTCTTTCTTTTTCGTTAATATTTTTATTTTTTATTTTTTTTAAATCAGATAATTTTTTTATTGAACATTTTCAGACAAAAAACAATCCACACACGTACAAAGTAAAATGTCAAAGCGTTGCAGAAACTTATTGATGTAAAGGATAATACACTTCAAAACGAGACACAAACCAAGTAAAACAAACCAAAAAAAGAAGAAAAAAAAACCAAAAAACAAAAACAAAAACCAATAGAACAATACAGAGGCGTACATACAATATGTGCACATACAGTAGCATCGTAGTGAGCCGTCCACCCTGGAACCACCCACACACATATCCAACCATCCCAGTCTCACAGATGATTTTAGACATTCGGCCCAATCCCAGTAACCGTCACAGGTATAACCCATAGCCACAAGCCCGGCCTCAAAACAGCACACCCTCCTTAATCTGTGCTCCCACGTGCCGCTCTTCCTCTGTAAGATTGCCATGCGGCCCACAATTTCTCGAATTTGTTCAGGCTCCCTCTCTGCTTATATGTGACCCTCTCCATCTCTAACATTCTGTCCAGTTCCTCCAGCCATAGCTCCAATGTGGGGGGGGGAGGAGGACAACCACTTCCGCACCACCAACCTGGACGCAGTAAACAGGGCCCTCTTTATAGCAAGCGATGTGGGAGGAGTCAACTCCGGTGCCTCCAGCAATCCAAGAAGACAAACCAGTGGGGTATTATTCAAGGAGGAATCAAAGACTACATTAATGACCTCTAGAACCTTACCCCAATAACGTACAAGTTTAGGGCATCTCCAAAGGAGATGGATTAAAGAACCCTGATGGTGGCCACACTTCGGACAATTTGGGTCAGCTCTGTACCCAATACGGAACAAAAATTCTGGGGTTCTGTAAATCCTATGAACAATGAACAATTGAGTCAGCCTATGCGTGGGTGACAATGACACCTGTTCAACACCCTGAAGGACATCCTCCCAATCCTCATCCGACATAGTTCCCAGGTCTGACTCCCACCCCTCCCTGCACTTCAATGGGTTAAGAACATCAGACTTTTGGAGGAGGTGACTGTACAGAAAGGAATACTGTATAACGCCTCAGAAAGACACAAACACATAGGAAATATAATAATAAAAAGGAAGGTCCCAAAAAATTTTTTAAAAAAGAAAAAACATCTCGAAACAACAACGAGTAAAACAAAGAAAACTGTCCACGCAGGGAAACCTTCAGGGAAAGGTAACAGCAGCCCTGAACTCCAGGAACACCCTGGGGCCTGTAGGCAGCCTTGACCCCTGTAAGGAAGCGGGAGTCAAACAACCTGAGTGGAACGTTCCACCCTCCACCATAACTAGGATGAACGAGTCACCTTACTAGAGAAAGTATGTTGCTTGCAGGAAACCGGAACCGGTAAACATACTGGAAACAAAGAAATTGCAGGCTGAAGTCCGAACAGAGAATGTCAGGTATCCAGGCCCTTGCGGGTGGCCACCCTATCTAGCCATGAGGAAGCCTGTGCCGGTTGGTCAAAGAAGTGGGTCTCACCGCCCGCCACCACACGTAGCCTCGCCGGGTATATCATGGAATATGCGAGGTGCATCTGTTGCAGACGTCTCTTCACATCTTGAAACTTGGCCCTACGCAGTTGCACCTCACAGGAGAAATCCGGGAACAGCATGACCTTTGCGCCTTCCAGCGAGAGTTCCCCTAACTCCCTCGCTTTCCGCAGGATTCGCTCCTTGTCCCTATAATTGAGAAGCCGGATCAGTAATGGACGTGGAGGGTTCCCGGGAGGGAGGGGATGAGACGGGAACCTGTGCGCCCTCTCGACAGCGAACAGCGAAGACAGGTAGTCCTTCCCAAATACCTCAGACAGCCAGTTTTCGAAAAAATAAGTTGCATTTGCGCCTTCAGCGCGTTCAGGAATTCCGACAGCCCTTATATTGTTCCGACGCAGTCGATTCTCAATGTCATCAGCTTTCATGGAGTTTGCATTTATCTTCTGCAAAGCCTGTTTGACATCTGCAGTTAACGGAGCATTGGAATCTTCCAAGTCGCTCACCCTGCCCTCCAGGGCTGCAGTGCGTTCCCGCACCTTTTGCACATCCTGGCGTATAAATGAAATATCCGCTCTCATCCCCTGCACCTGATCAGTAAGGGCAGACAGTGCGGTGTTAGACAATTGAACTGCGGCATAAACATCTGCAAGGGTGGGCTCAGCCGCCTTGATCTTTGTCTTGGGCGGCTTCAATCCCTTAGTGGCTTTGGACGCCATGCTGTCAGGCACCACAGGGTCAGTAGGGCCATCTGAGTCAGACAGCAGGGGATCCCCCATGGACTCTCTATAGGAGCCACGTTCCCCCTGATAATATTTTTATTTTTACATTTTACACTCCACCCACCAGGTCAGCCCACCAAACATGACAGCTTGGCTGTGAGGGTTACAATATGAACATAAATATGGGCTGCCGTTGCTAAATTACATGGTCAAAAGTTTGTAAACACCTGACCATCAAACCTATATGAGCTTAGACAACCTATTGTCAAACCTATTGCAAGGTTTTGGGGGGATGTTTTGTACCTTGAAAGGTATTTTTCTTGGTGAGTGCATTTCTTTCTAACTATTGAAATGGCATGTTAATGGTATGCTTTCACCCCAAACATACAATGCATTGAAAAATATCTGCAAATTAATCTGGGGGTATGCATAGATTTTAGAAACCTGAATTCAGCTGTGAAGAGATAACATTAGTGGTTCATATGTAGGTTCTTCAAGGCAAAATATTTGGAGCTGGATGGTCTTCTTTATTGTGTCAAATAAATGAAAATTCTAACAGGGACAAAGAACCCCTCACAACAAATTCATCAGATGGGTCGATCTGGGGATCCTGATTGCAGAGATTTTTTTAAGAAAAACATGAGTCTGTGGGCAACTATACTAGCAGATGTCAGTGCAAAACTGAAATATGGATTTTGTGTGGAATGGCCTTTAATTTGTAGTTGTTAAAATAGCATTTTTGTCATCTTGTCTCCCTGATGATGTGGTTAGCACTAGTGCATTTTAAGTGCTGTTGAAATCATTTACTCTGATACTGTAAGCACTTGATGGTTTTCCCATGGTAGTTTTATGTGGACAACGATGATCTGAACAGACTGTTTATTTGCTAAATGTGCTGACCAAAAACATCTTAATAATCATTAAGCCATATCATAATTTGGAGATTATTAGCTATTTAAAATGTGCTTGTGTCAATACACAGTGGAATACTATCACATTATTGAACTAATTTGAATTGAAGATGGATACGTGGATTTGTTCTTTAATAACACATGCACTGCTAAACATTCTTTAAACTGCTGCATTCTCAATTAGGCCAACAAAACCTTTCTCTTGGTAAAGGAATTATTCTCCCACTAAAATAAAAGTTAACTAAGGTGACAAAAAGCTTAATACTTTTTCCTGTGCAAATGTAACTGACAAATGTAAATTTAGATGCCGATGTTAACCATGTGTAAACCTTGCTGCTTTGTGTGCAGACTGCCTCTTGTTTGCTTGTGCTTTCATATTTTGGTCTTTTTTCGATCTCCAGTGCCTGGAGTGATGGCATCACCTCACACATATCCTTTGCCACAAGACCATGCAATCTGTTGTATTATGACAACATTCTATAAACAAGAATCAGGATATGGATTATGGCAAAATAAACAATGGGGCTCTAACATATATATATTCTATATTTCAAAATAAAGCAGTCAGCCATTTTACACAAAGTAAATGTCTTGCATTAGAGCAGGTACCACAAGCCAACACCCAATACATTAAATAGGCAAAAAAAGCCCTTTTCTGATCCCTGTTTAACTTTTTTTAACATGAATTCCAGGTTAAAGCCTGCCCCAGAGCCAATGACTACCAAGCCACAATCTAGCCTGTCCAATGAGAGCACTCTTATTGGTCACAGAGGCATTCTTATTCAAAAGGGGAAAGGTGGGCAGGGTTTATGTGTAAGGGGTGTGTCAGTCCAAAAATCAGGAAAATTAAGTGCTTAGTAAAAAAAAAACTGGGTCCAGAGGGGTACACAGAAGACACTAAATATAATTGATCTCAAAAGCCAATGTGCAATATGTCTTGATCCTTGAGCTAAAATCAACCACACTATTATATTAAAATTGTTCATATTGTAGAAAAAATGTTATGCAGAGTTTTTACTTAATACTATAAACAAATATTTATTAAATATTTAAAACCCCATGTAAGATAAAAAGTTACCACTTTAATACATAGCTCATTTATTCTAGTTCCTTAAAGACATAGGAGACTGATTAGTGATAATATATGATAATTAATATGATAATATTTAGGGTATTAAAGCACTGCTTATCACATACATTTGACATTTTTTTCTTGAGAAAATAATGTTTTCAACTTTTTTATCCTTTTTTTTTTTTACATCTCAGTGCTGTTTATCACCTCAGACTGTTTACACCTAATTCCTGTCTACATAAACTCACTCCTGCATTTCATTGCTCAGGGTGGGTCTCCTTATAGTGACATCGGTGTACCCTACTTGTGCAGTAAGTGTCAGCATGGTCACTTTTATTCTTCGTCAGGGGTTCATGTAACAAGATGGCAACTCAACAGAGCAATTGAGAAACAGGGATAACGTGTTGTCCTTAACAGGAAGTGCCTGACCAAGGACTTTAATTGCAGGATTACCAGATATTACTTTGCAGATCTAAAGATATCAGAAATTACTTTTTGAATGACATTAAATGGTAAAGATTATATGAGATTGTAGTGGCTGCATTTACATCTACTTTAAAGGAGAGCTATGGGATGAGTGGAATACACTCATCCCTATAGTTAGAGCCGATGTGTGACACTGCAGCTGTGATACGTCAGCTCTATTGATCAAGAACTAAGTGATCACAAACCGCTGATCTCTCATTTCACAATCTTCTTCCTGCAGAGTGGTGACTGTCAGTCACTGCTCCTGGCAGGGATTTTCCCCTCCAGGGCTGACTGGAAGAACTGACAGGGAGAAGGTGGTCACAGCTGGCTGTGCCATTAGAGAGGAAGAGCCAGCCATCAATCAGGCAGCGGGTGGATTCAGACAATATTGTCAGGATATTTCCCAACTACAGAGCGGCTCTGCATTGTCCACATATAGCTTGAGTTTGGGTCTGCAAATTTGCTGAGTTTTGGGTCACAGGAGAACATTAGTAAATATAAGTCTTATACTCATGAAACTGGCAACCATTTTGGTAGAGGTAGGACTTTGCTTTTTCACATCAGAGCTGCCCTCCTAATGACTGACTGATGTAGGTATAATCAAGCAATGGGAGGGGAGTTTCAGAAAGCATAGATCCACAGAACGAATAAAGCAGAAGCAGGGCCACCATGACACTGTAGCTTTCTCTCCAGCAAGAACAGGGAGCAGCACAGTAGTGACATAACCAATTCTCGCTCCAACTCTTATGGAACTAGCAGAGACATTAGTACCTTAGAATCTCACTCTACAGATATACAAGTACGGAGTTGAAGTCACAGGAATGCCTAGACACAGGAAGTGACTTGCTATCATTCAAAAGGAATTTACAACAAAAGGTATATTTTTAGGATACTGCTTAGGCACAATTAGTGTTTACTCTAGGGGCCCGCAGTAAGGCTAAGTTCAGGAATAGATTGGGACTCCAATGGTTGCTTCTACTTAATTAGAGTTTCAGTGGCATTTCAAATCATCACAGGGAGGGATTAGTGTTCTCCTGTTCCTGAATAAACTGAGTGTCAACCCTTGTGCACTGGAAACAACAAAAACACACATTGCTTGACTATGTGGAGTGACCCCCAGGCATAGGACATAACATCTGCGAGCTCCTCTCCTTTGGATAACCTACAATATTTCCTTTGATCTTCCATGCCATTAAGGGTCCCTGCTTCTTAAGTTCTGCACTAGAGATTATATATCTTTATTAGTTATAAACTCAATGCATTAGTCTGCATTATTAGTTATGCATAAAGTCTCAATGCATTATTAAAAATAGGATTTGTTTGTACTCACCATTAAATCCCTTTCTCTGTGTTCATTAGAGCAGTGTTCCCCAACCCCCGGTCCGCGGATCAAATGGTACCGGGCCGCACAGTCTCAGTGCGGTCCGGTCATGCAATATATGGCAGTGCACGGTCCCGGTGTTCGAACACCGAGGCCCCGCACTGCCGACGGGCTTCACAGTGAGGGGGCGGGTCCTGTGACTCACCTCCCCTCTCGGCTTCGTCTATAGTAACAGGCGGCGGGAGGGGAGGTGAGTCACAGGAGACGTGTGTGTGTCACACGCCCCACCCCCTGCAGTGAGTGCACACATTGACACATGGCTGCTGCTCCTGGAAGGGTGAGTCTGAGCGGGGGAGAGGGGGGGGGTGTCTTACATCATGTCATTAGACGTGGATTATAATGGGGAATATTACACTGTAATGTTCCCTATTATAATCTATTTCTCTGTTGTGTACTGCTATTTTATGTAATTAGACAAATGGATTATAATGGGGAATATTACACTGTAATGTTCCCTATTATAATCTATTTCTCTGTTATGTACTGCTATTTTATGTAATTAGAAAAGTGGATTATAATGGGGAATATTACACTGTAATGTTCCCTATTATAATCTATTTCTCTGATTAAATGATTACAGGTAGGCATGTGATCTATCAAAGTTTGAGACTACGTTAGAATGTGTGACCAGTGACGTGGTCACACATTTTAACGTAATCTCGCCCAGTTTTTCGGTGGTGGAATAGGTGAAGAATTCCAACGCTTTCATTTTTTGGTGTAACTGTATTTTATTTTGAAGGCATTTTTAAATACAATTAAATTAAAATTATTAAATCAAAACAATCTAAAATATTAACAATCAACGTCCCCCCCTCAGTGGGCCACAGTAAAATGATCAAACATTGACCGGTCTGCAGCGATAAAAAGGTTGGGGATCTTTAAGAATAGCCCGAACAGCAGTGAGAAGCCTGCCGGGGGTTCGGCTCAGCCGATCCAGATGTTGGATCGTCTCAGTCGAACTCCTTCTGCACTTCGGGGCGGCCGAACATGCTGAGCATGATAATAAAATACCATACCATTTGTTGCATGCCTGTAAAAAAAGAACAGAACCAAATATCACAGATGTGCACACTCCCCACATTGAATCCCTTTGCAGCTGCTCTGCATTGGGTCATATAACATTTTAAAGAATGTAATCCTTGATTAGCCTCTATGATAGGCACTCTGATCATTGGTATCTACAGGGCGCAAATAGCTATATAACTATCAGAAGCTGTTACTGACTGTGGGTGCCGCTCCTATTCAAGTCTGAAACTATCTACACTATGTGCAATTAGCCTGATATATGTTATTTGCAATCAACAACAATGCTGTCCTATCTTTTCTCACCAGTTTCACATTTCGAGTCATGTAACTTTAATTAACACCTGCCTTAATGAAGTCCATGCTTGAAAACTTATGCCTTGAGATGTGCATGAAATTACAGTAATATGATGTCAGTGATTGGACTACCCATAAGAGTTTAAAAAGCAGGGAACAACATCAGATGATCTGAAGTAGCTGCTTGGATAAGTGGTGACATGTTTTCAGGCAGAAACAATGGTAGTGGCTCTGATTAGGTTGAGACTAGCAAAAAAGGAGAAAGGTGCACATGGGCAGAAAATCTGGGACTTCCGATCCTGATAATGTATAGGCATACCTTTGATAAATAAGGAGGGGTAATAGTTACGTCCCCCATAGAGAGCCTGGGAACTAGAAGCAGTTGCACCATAGAGGGTTTAGTGACCGCAGACAGTCAAAGACTTTTGTTATATTTTACATAATTGATATGTGCATACTTGACACATAATTAGCTCTATGCATGCTACAATTAAACTATTTTTTGACTTAAAGAATGCCTGCTGCAATAAATGTCTGGTTGTATGCCCCCCCTGTTCAGAGAACATAATTTACTGTTTGTGTCTGCTAGCTTTCACATTGTTATAATCAGCAATAAGCGAATCTTCACAAGACATACATTTGACAACATTAAACTGATCACTACATGGAAGATTTACATACCTTTCTATTGACAGTATATTTGGCTATAATTGCTTTTCATACTGTGCATATTTTGTCTGCACTGAAATATTGTTAGCATTCACAGAAGAAACCACATTATTCCTTTGTACTTGAAAGGATGTCATTGTTTTCGCTGGCTCTATACCTGTTCATTGTTTTTGTAATGATTCTATTTAAAAGGAAACTTATGAATTCATGCATAATCAGCTCTTGCTCATCCCATGGTCATTGCTTTTTTCAGAGCCCATGATTTCTGTGCTTTGTTTCTGATGTGACCATATGTCCATAAAATATAGGGTGGGTCTGTATTGGAAATGAAGATTGTGCTTGTAATATATTCAGTAAATCTAACACATGTATATGAACGGTAAATGACATATGGGTTCAGAGAAGAAAATATTTTTTATATTGTTTATATATGTCTGTAATTTTGTACATATATGTGTGTGTGTGTGCATATATACAGTATATATATATATATAATGCACTCCACTGCATTAAGGCAACACACCTCCTTTGCACACGTCTTGCAGTGCACTTCAGCCGTACATCAGCTAAAGTCAGCTGCCTGCGGTAGTGAATTCCACATTTTTACTGCTCTGACAGTAAAAAATCCCTTGCACAGTCTGAGATTATAGCACATTTCATCCAGCTTTTTGTTGTGCCCTTGTGTCTTCCCTTAAGTTCTTAGTTTAAATAGTTTATTCCCTATACTGCAGTGTCTCTGTTTTCTGGAAAACCGCTGTTTCCCAAGTTTTCCCTCATAGCCACATTTGTGATTTTCTCTGCATTATTAGTAAGTCCAACAGAGCATTATTACTAGTTGGTGTTTCCACCACTTGAATCATGAAATTATTGTGCAAAAAATGTAAGACGTGTCGGGCCTTTGTTGGTTGTGCAGTTCCACCACAATAATCAATATCACGATAACTGAAGTCCCCATATTTATAACATTGCTTTGCCTCACTGCCATCTCTATCTGGGAGAGTAGTTAAAACTCCTTCTCTTCCCTTCTGCTAGGGGGCCTATACAGGTGAAACTCGAATAATTAGAATATCGTGCAAAGTTCATTTATTTCACTAATGTAACTTAAAAGGTGAAACTAATATATGAGATAGACTCATTACATGCAAAGCAAGATCATTCAAGCCGTGATTTGTCATAATTGTGATGATTATGGCTTACAGCTCATGAAAACCCCAAGAACCCCAAATCCACAACCTCAAAAAAGTAGATTATTACATGCAATCAATAAAACAAGGATTGCACATAGAACAATATCGGACCTCTGAAAAGTACAAGCATGCATATGTACTCAGTACTTGGTTTGGGCCCCTTTTGCAGCACTTACTGCAATTACTTTTGCACGATATTCTAATTATTCGAGTTTCACCTGTAAACTACCAAAAGTTTACCATTTTTATTGCTTAGTTTTATCTCCAGCCAAAAGGACTCATCACCAGTATTGTTATTGATGTTGTCACAAACATTTATTGACAGATTTTTCATGATGTGCATGCATAACCCTCCTCCCTATCCCTCCAAAATAAATTGTACCACTCAACTTTGCATTCCAGTCATAATTATCCCTGAGTAGTAAAAGTTCTAGCTATTTCATTTTGTTTGCCAGACTTCTAGCATTTGTGAACATGCATTTCAGTTTTTCATTAGCGTTGTCTTTTAATATTATTACTGGGCTGCTAAAAGCTTCAAGCAGGCTCTCACTAGTGGATTTGAGTAATGTAGGTTCCCTCATGTGTGTTATGATCCTATGTTTATTCTTCCCAATCCTTCTCTCCTCTCATCTGTGCTTTGTGAACTCTTTGATCTTTGCTCGCTGTTTGGCAAGGTCTTTTGTATCATTCCCCCCTCAGATCCTAGTTTAAAAGTTCCTCAAATGTTCTTACCATTTTTCTCCCAACAGAGCTGCACCCTTCCTTTTTAGGTGAAGTCCATCCCTTTGACATCTTCCTTTGACTTTGTCATTAGTACCGATGTGTGCCATGACTGCTCGGTATTCCCTACCCCCACCCAACAATCTGTCCATCCAATCCGCAATGTGCCGAACCTAAGTGCTCAGTAAATAACATACTGTTCGTTGATCGCAATCTTTGTTACATATTACCATGTCAACCTTCCTAATAATGGAGCCCCCTACCACCACTATCTGTCTTTTCTTGCTTATGATTCTGCTCCTATCTATACTGGAGCAATCACTTCTCTAGCAGATAGAGGAGGTATGCTGCTCGAGCAATGCTACCCCTGTACTGATATCCCCAACATCATGCAACCAGGTATAGTTATTGGGATGTAACAATTTAGACTGGCTTCCCAAACACTTTTTCCTCCTCCCCATCTCCTCACTGTTACGCAGTACCTACTTCTGGAACCTGCACTTCCATATCACCACGCTCCTCCATACTGGCCCCAGCCAGCACCTGATGTGTAAGGGCTAAGCTCCTCTCCATGATGTTAATTCTCCTCCAGTGTCACCCATTGATTCTTTAGATCCAGTGTCTGGGCTTCCAAACAAACAACTTGGTCACACATAGCACAGCAGTATTCGTCCGTGAACTGGTGGCCAAGGAACACATACATGGAGCAGGATGTGCACTGTGTAGCTTTACCATTCATTTCCTAATGGGGATGCGCAGATTAATTAATTTACTTATTTTCTTGCTACTGTCTATATCCCTCTCCCCCCAGGCTCCAGCTACTTCTTTCCTGATAAAGTTTAAATAACTCCACTTGTCAAGTTTTAAATAGCTTTAATAACATTAACTCCTATGTAACCTGGCAGCATTGACCTCGCCCTCTGTGTTTGTCTCTCCTCCTTAATTCTTCCGCTTGCATTCCTCCGGCCATTCAGCTTGTGCTTCCACCTCTCCCCACAGCAACATTTGCTCATTCCTCTACACACCATGCAGGGACCTCACCCTGCAATCCTAGGCATCCCCCGCCGTCGCCCTGCAACATCCCGCATCATATGAGGTCATAGTGCAATCTTCATGTTCAAGCCTCATCTACTTACTGTCTTTTTCCACTTACTGTGCCATTGTGAGCCTGAGATAACTCCAGTGCTTCGGCATAATAAGTTTTCCAGTACATAATAATTAGTGATGCACCGATACCGATACTAGTGTCGATATCGGTGCCGATTCCGAGTATACACATAAGTGTATATAAAGCCAAGAGCAGAAATTTTATATATTGTTCTTTAGATGGGGTGGCTGCATTAGTTTTCTTTATTAAGCTTATTTTCCTTTATTTTGATTTGGTGCCAGAAAAACACTTCCTGTCCTATGGTGACAATGCTCACTCACCAAACTATATCTATGAGTAGGCAGCATTGTCATCCTAGTACAGGACTACAATAACCTTCCTTTCTCCTCTTCTACATAAGAAGGCAGGGGCTCTGCAGTCTTAAGAGATAGCTGGGAAGAATGTAACTGATATCACAATGTAACTGATGTCAGCACCGTCACAGTGCATGGGAGATGTCAGCTGGTAAGATTTCTAGGAGGATCAACATATTTTTGTCATGATAACATGTATGATTGGAGGAGCATTTAAAATTGTATTCAGTTCACATATGCAGAGCAAGCAACCCTCATTTCTAGAGAAAAAGGCTTTACTGAAAAAGTTAACCCACAGCATATAAGAATACAATGACAGGTATTAGCTTGAATATTTACTTTCTGATCTTAGGCCCCATTCACGCCAGGGAATTTCGTTGTGCGTTTTTTTCCACGCTGAAACACATGCAAATCAAAATCCCATGTATTACTAGGGGGGCTGTTCACGCAAACTCGCTGAATCATGGATAAAAATACACCTGTTGGTTAAAATAGTTCATGAGCTTCTTTTGTGGCGCTTATCAGCTCATTTTGCTCCTTGGAGTAGAATGGAAATGTGGCGATCAGTGCGTTTTTGTGCTTTTTTTAAGTGTGTTTTTGCAGCTGAAACTGCTTTTCATTGGACAGCCGAAAATGAGCTGAAAACGCCTGTAAAATGTGCTGAAATGCGCATTAAAAAATGTGCAAAACACGCAAAGTTCCTTGTCCTATACCTTTTATCATCCAGCTGTCCTCACAAACAGACAGACTTCCAGACAGCGTTTCCCCAGATAGACTCTCAGACGATATCTTTTAAATACTGTGTTCTACAGACATTCTGATCACAACAGCCTAAACCGTGTTTCCTTGAAGTGTAGGGGCAGCTATATTCGATTTGGTTGATTATTATACAACTACCCCAGTGGCATACCATCTTGCTACGACTAGCAAGATACTGAAGCTTGGCCCAGTGGGAGATTCCTCCATACACACAACTTTATATAACTGGTGTGGAGTGTTCTCTTTATTGTCTGTTCACAATCTTCAGTTGATTGAGAACACATAAATCTTTGTTATTAGATTGCTTTTCACATCACTGTGGCAGCAAAGCAAATAATTTTATAAAGTGACCTTCAGCAACAGAAACATTGTGTTTCCATCTGAAAGGTATCTCTTTTTGGCACATTAGGAACTATGTTATGTACTATTATGATTTCATTCTACAGAACTACTATTGCCAATCTGATTCAACTAGCCCCAAAATATAGTATTAGTAAAAGCAAAATCAACTGTAATTACTTTGGAAAAAAAAATATCTTTACAAGGTGTTTTAAATGATTTTGCAATTTAACATTCATGGTTTCAGAATGGATGCAAATAAAAACACCATTACAGATGTAAAAGTACAACCCTGTGAATCCCTTTTGCATCTTTTTCAAATAAGCAGCAGGGGGCATTTACAAACACTAAAGCAGACATAATCTGGAGCAGCTGTACACAGTAACCAATCAGCTTCTATCTTCAGCTGGTTAAGTTAAGCTTTTAAAATTAAAGCTAGAAGCTGATTGCTTGTCATGCACAGCTGCTCCAAATTCGGTCAGTAAATTCCCTTCAGTATGGTTTCCTGAAGTAACTGAATAACCAGAGCCATCTACTATAAGGCAGGCTCTTGCAGGAATTGACTTAATAAACATAATGAGCTAATAGTTATTGCATCAATGTTATCAATAAGTTGGTGTTGGTAAACCAAGCGGATAAGTACAGGTTAAATTCTGAAGCTAAAAGAACACGAGTTAATAAGGGTAGATAAATTGCTTTTTTTTCTGCCCATCAGCAAATAATCGCAATCGCCTTGTCTTGAGTTTCAGCTGGAAAAAACAGCAAGCACAGCCCGAATGCAAATGGTGTGACCCGACCCTTGGGGTGGCTATATTCACTTCTCCACTGTTATTGAGGTGCAACAAAGCCACCCTAAGAGCACATCATTGTCAACCTGTGGAGAGGGTAGTGTTATATTGACCAGTAGATTTAGATGGTCATTAAATAAGTGACTAAAACATCACACTATAGTTGCAGCACTGGG
The DNA here is from genome assembly GCF_000935625.1 of Nanorana parkeri. Classification (NCBI taxonomy): domain Eukaryota; kingdom Metazoa; phylum Chordata; class Amphibia; order Anura; family Dicroglossidae; genus Nanorana; species Nanorana parkeri. Next base: position 261,356 of record NW_017308171.1, read on the forward strand.
TCCCCGGTTCGAATCCTGGCCAGGTCACCATCTACAAGGTGTTTGCATGTTCTCCCTGTGCTTGCGTGGGTTTCCTCCGGGTACTCCGGTTTCCTCCCACACTCCAAAGACATGCCGGTAGGTTAATTGGCTCCTCTCTAAGTTGGCCCTCTTATGTGCGCATGTGGGATAGGAAGCTTAGATTGTAAGCTCCTTGAGGGTAGGGACTGATGTGAATGTGCAACTGTAAATGCTGCGTAAATTGTCAGCGCTATATAAATACCTGAAATAAATAAAATAAATAAATAGTGTTGCGCTAACCGTACGATACCGCATGCTAGGTGTATTGTGCAATAACATGTGCTAAGCTGACTCTCATAAACGCACCCTATCAGTGTTAAATGTTTTATGTTAACTGTCGCTTTTGCTGGACAGCTAGGCCTGTTAGGAAAATTGAAAAATAACAGACTTACTGGCAGGATCATCAGGTAATACAACTATGTTACAGGGCAGATCAGAAAAAAAAAACTGCTGTGTTAATGACAAACTGCATCAAATATGTTATTTTTAGAGTTTACCCGTAGTTCCACTTTAAGTTTTATGTTGCTTTAAAGGGGGAGCTGGCTAAATCTAGAGGGTGGGCAGGAGAAAACATGTACAGGGACCTGGGCTAACTAGCGGACAACCTGTCTATTCTGCAGACACAGTCATAGATTAGGTCAATGATTTTGAGGGACACAGCTGGGAAATGCTATTACTACCAATCTGTCGAAGTATTGATGCGTTTTTAGACTCTGTGATACTTTGTGGCATAGATTTGCCCATAGTAGCCTCACGACTGAAATTAAAATTTAGAGATATCTAATGTATACCATAAGGACTAACATGGCAAGGAATGTGAAATCTACCTCTATATAAAGGTTTTGACATTAATCTATAGGGTGTGAAATTGCTAATGTGATTCTGGAGGATTTTGCTGAGGCAAGAGATCACTGAAGGAGGCTTTATACATCATACATGTTGACTGGATATCAATGTAAGATGCATGCTATGTAATACTGCTGGATTTATGGCAATTGAGTTAAGATTTTATTGTCTAAAATTCTTGCAATGGCAGAAACTTACCTCATAAAAAATGTATCGCTCTTGAACAGGAAGAGTCCACAATCCCAATACATGGCCTTCCATGGTTTGAAACATGCCATCTCAGCACCCTGAGATTACATCCCCTGATTGAGCCAACTCTGCAGATGTTTTGGGTGGTGTTCTGGACTGTGGATCTGACCCAGCCACAGCCCTTAATTACTCCAGTTATTGGTCACCCTGACTTTTCCCTAAGGTGGAATGACCCGCATTTCTCTCACTTCTAGAGCAACTTCCAGCTTAAAGACTTTGTGTCGGGGTCTGGTCTAAAGTAATCAGTGGAGATACAGGCCATGGTAGAGACACTTTTGGACACCTGGAGACTTCAACAATTGATGAATTTTCTGAACAAGTTAGGTCCCGCCTCCCCCCCGCACTATTGGTACGTTCCCGCAGACGTGCGTGCAGGGAGAGGAGCTTGCTTTCCCCGGTCAGAGGCCCCGGGGATTGGTGGTGTTGTGATAGAGACTGGGGGAGGAGAGAAAGTGAGGGAGACAGATCGACCAATGCTGAGAGCTTCTCTGCATTGGTCGGTCGGTCTCTCTCATGCTTCCCTTCCTTCTCTGAGCATCGGTCTGTGTGTGTTTTTCACTCTTTCCCCCCTCCTCCTCTCAGAGAAGAGGGAGGGGGAGTGAGAGAGACCGACGGACGCTGAGGGGGGGGAAATGAGAGGCCCAGACCTTGCACACTGTGTGCTGAAATTTCTTTAAATTAGAGAAATGGATATATACACTGTCATGTTCCCTATTATAACATATTTCTCTATCCCAGTTTAGGATAACATTTTGCATTTACTGTGACACTAATATCATAAGCGATAGTCAGCACGGATTCACAAAAGACAGAAGTTGTCAAACAAACCTACTTTCTTTTTATGAGGAAGTGAGTAACAAATTGGACAGAGGAATGGTTGTGGATATAGTATTCTTGGACTTTGCAAAAGCGTTTGACACAGTTCCCCACATGCAGCTAATGTATAAGTTAAGGTCAGTAGGTATCGAGCATTCCAGAAAATCAGCTTCCAGAAAACTGGCTTAAAGACCGTATTCAGAGAGTGGTGATCAATGATTTGTACTCTGAATGGTCTGAGGTTGTTAGTGGTGTCCCCCAAGGTTCAGTGTTGGGCCCTTTACTGTTTAACCTATTTATAAATTACATAGAATTGGGGATTAAAAGTACGATTTCTGTGTTTGCAGAGGACACCAAATTATGTAGTGGAATACAGTCCTTACAGGATGTCTCCAACTTACAGGCAGATCTGAATGCACTGTGTGATTGGGCATCTATTTGGCAAATGAGGTTTAATGTTGATAAATGTAAAGTTCTGCACTTGGGGACTAAAAACATGCATGCGTCATACACTCTGGGGGAGTATGTTTGGGGGAGTCAATGATGGAGAAAGATCTGGGTGTTCTGGTAGATCATAGACTCAATAATAGCATGCAATGTCAAGCTGCAGTTTCTAAAGCAAGCAAAATACTTTCTTGTATTAAAAGAGGTGTAGACTCCAGAGATAGAGACATAATCCTGCCCCTGTACAAAGCATTAGTAAGACCTCATCTGGAATATGCAGTTCCGTTTTGGGCACCAGTTTACAAAAAGGATGTTGTGGAACTGGAGAAAGTGCAGCGAAGAGGCATGGAGGAGCTCAGCTATGAGGAAAGATTAGCTGACCCGAATTTGTTCTCTTTGGGGAAGAGGCGACTAAGGGGGGACATGATCCCCATGTATAAATACATACATGGTCCATATAAAGAGCTTGGTGCCAAATTATTCACGTTAAGGTCATTGAAAAGGACAAGGGGGCACTCTTTGCGTCTGGAGGAAAAGAGGTTTAACCTTTGCATACGGAAAGGATTCTTCACAGTTAGAGCTGGGAAAATGTGGAATTGACTCCCCCAGGAGCTAGTTCTAGCTAGCTCGGTTAATTGTTTAAAAAAATATCTGGATGTATTCCTAAATGCACAGAATATTACTGGATATTGAGTGATTATAGGTATATTAGGCATCAGAGATTGTTGATCCAGGGAATATCCGATTGCCTTATGGGATCAGGAAGGAATTTTTTTCCCCTGTTGGAGCAAATTGAACCATGCTTTATAGGGGGGTTTTTTGCCTTCCACTGGATCAACAGGGTGTAATTGTGGGCATAGTGTTCTGTTTAGGCTTTTCTTCTTAGGTTAACCACGATGGACTTGTGTCTTTTTTCAACCTGACTAACTCTATGTAACACTTTTAAACTAGAACTAGAACTAGAACTTAAACTAGAAAGTGGGGGGGAGGGTATAAAAATAAAATTACTTAAACTAAACGAAGGGGTGCGGAATTTGTATTGCCGGGCAAGTGGTTTCTTCTCTCTGTTCAGCACTGCTGCGGGCAAGCAGCTGGGTTAAAGTTTTGTTGTTTTTATTGTGTGTTTCTTTACTGAGTGGAGCAGCGTGGAACAGAGCATCAGGCTATTCTGCCTCAGAGGACCCCCACCTCCCCTGCTGCTGAGAGCCGTAAAACAGTGGAGAAGGTAAGGAGGCAAGGGAAGGGTCACACACACGGGGGTCAAAGGGAGATCGTTCTTCATCTCGCAGCAAGCCAGCTCCAAATATATTTGCTGCCCTGCTCTCACTAGGCATACATCTTCACACACAGACATTAACATGTAGACTTGGTTTGTCTATTAGCAATGTAAAAAATAACATACAAGTCAATTCTCATGTTCACTATAGTATTTAATGCATAGTTACATAGTTACATAGTATTTGAGGTTGAATAAAGACATATGTCCATCAAGTCCAAACTATTTGTGTATGTGTGTATGGTCCTATTGGTGTGTAGTATGATCAATTTTAAGAGTACTTGTTCCCCCTGTATATTACGGACACTCTCAGCCGAGAACATAAGAATTGGGGCATTTAATGGTGGCCCAGAATGAATGGACACTTTTGTATAACGCCGATTATAAGGATATTCACCTTGTGGGTTTGCAGGAGGAGGTTAATTAGCCATATAGGAACTGGTTTATTTATCATTATATTCTGTGCATCATTTTAATATTATGTCCAGAGGAGCGCAATTCCTATCACCCAGGACATGAAGTTCTGGGCACTGGGCAGGTTTTTTCCTACATTTAGCCCTTCTGCTGGCAAACAGGGCTAAATGTAGAGCAGCTGCTGCTTGTTTTCTACAAGTGATCTGGGTGGGTATACAGCCCCCAGATCAATTGTAGCAGCCTGCTTGTTTCCCCCTCCCCACCCCCCCATGGTTTTTGGTGTCCCCCGTGCTTCTGGGGACCCAAGACCACGGCAAATTACTTCACAATGGAGGGCCGAGAGCAGACCAGAGAAGGTTCATTCTCCGATCTGCTCTGTGTGATCAGTGAAGCGATCTGTGACAGCGCAGCAATTGTGCACGGATTGCTGCGCAGTCACTGAATCGCACACCACCGACAAACATGCTGGCGGTGCATTTATTTTTTAATGGAACCCCAGTTGCCTCAGGCAGATTGTGCGGTGATATGCTTGATGTATGTTGTCATGTGTCTTTATTCAGCGATTGCCGTGCAGATGTAACGCCATCGAAATCAATTGGGCCGCACGGCAACCACTGTGTGCAGCCGCACATGATCGCACGGTCCCAGGATCGCTGAAGTCTGCACCAGCCATTGTATGTGGATTAACCTCTCTGGATTGCTCTGCAGCATATGACTATTAACCCCTCACTATTTAGTCTTTAGTGTACTGCATATGCAATTATTATGAGGTGAGTCATCCCCATAATTCAAGCTGACCTGTGATAATGAAGCTACCACAGGTCGGCTCTGTAGAGTGGGAAGTCCACGAACACATAATGCCGAACACTGACTTCCTGATCATCTCCCTGCAGAGAGCGGTGACTGTCAGTCACCTCTCACCGCAGGGATTCCCCCCTCTCCAATCCTCCAGCACTGACTGGGCATAGCGGGCTCTGCCTCTAGATGGGCAGAGCCGCTGTCAATCAGCCAGCTGGGTGGATTTCGACAGCATTGTCAGGATCCGTCCAGGCTGCAGCGCTCTCAGTATATAGCTCCCACTATATACTGAGCTTTGGGTCACAGGAGGAGGTTAGCATATGTCCTCCCTTGACCCTAAAGAGAGCTAAGGGATAAAAAGGTTACCCCATGGTTCTCTTTTGACTTCAGAGACCACTTAACAGAGCATGTGCATTAACTCCTGTTCTCAGCCCCTGCAACACACAGTGCCTCACTCATATGCTGCGCTATACTCTGCATCTATAATTCATATATGTATACGAATAAATAAAACACACATTATATAAATAATATAAAAGCTTTCTACACTATCAACCACTATTTGCTTATCTCACAGCACACACAAATTCTGCATTTATACCACATAATCCTGTCCGCAGACATTTCATTTTACACACCTGAAAAAACATTTTATTTAGGAATAATAAAAACTTCACTTTTTACAATTAAACGTATATTCTAATTTCATGTATTTCCAATAAGCATACATTTTCTCTTTAACTTTATTACTCACCCTAGAGCATATACTCCCTTAAAAAACCCAAAAAAAACCCCAATACAATATGACCATTTGCCCATCATGATGCCACAGTGCATTCCATACTCACTAAACCATGATTAAAGAAAATAAATGTTCAACATTAAAGGAGAACTATGGGGCAACCTTTTTTGACCATAGTTCTCTTCACAGTCAAGGGAGGACATATACTGTGTCCTCTGGTGACCCAAAACTCAGTATATAGTGCGCTATTTCCTTGTATATGCTGAGAGCGCAGAGCCGCACCACAGTTGGACGGATTCCGACAATACCGTAGAGATCCACCTCTCTGGCTGATTGGCAGTCAGCGCTGAAGAAATGGAAAGAAGAGGGGGAAATCTCTGAAGGGAGAGGTGACTGGTAGTCTCCACTCTCTGCAGGATGAGGATCGGGAAGTCAGCGGTCAGCGGTTTGTGTTCTCTGACTTCCGAATTACAGAGCCAACCTGTGACAGCTTCTTTGTCACAGGCTGACTTGAATTATGGGGACAAGGGTTTTTCACCCCAATTCTTCTTTAACACCATCCACTGCCTTAAAGTGACATTAAACCCTCAGATTTTTTAAAATAAAACAATACTGTAATGTGTGCCTTACTGTAATCCATGGTTGTTTCCCTTCTCTTTGCTGCTCTTCCTTTTAAATCCTCATGTCTTCTCATGCTAGGGGAGAACTTCCTTGCACTGGCAATAACTACAATACATATATGTTGGTCTTGTCCACACCTCATACTGTTTTGGTTGGATTTTAAAGAGCTCGTACGGACATTGACTGATGTTGATCTTGGGAAAGCCCCAGCAGCTTATTTTCTCCACCGCATAAGTCTCTCAAGAAAGATATAGGAGGTCTCTATTAATTCACCTTCAATGTGGACAAACAGTGTATCCCTGCACTCTGGAAACAAACCCACTCCCTCTCCTGTGCTCTGTGGTACTCCAGAATCCATGAAATTAAACGCATGGAGAGCCTGACTGCCTCTTTACAACATCAGGAGATGAAGTTCGGCTGAACAGGGTTCTATTGGCATGAATACACAGCTGGCTCTGCCTCTAGTCTACTGAGTCTGCCTTTTGGCCAATAACCGTGTTATGATATTGCAAGCCTTGTGACTTTGAGAGCTGGTTACTCTGGTTCCTCTGACTTGTGCTTGTATAAGAAAAGCCCAATACATACCCGGATGGTTGCACATAATCCCGTATTTAGAACTATTGGCAAACATGCATAAGTGAGCAGACACATACGCAGTGGAATGCGCACTGAAATATGCAGGCATGGAAAGATGCGCGCACCGACCAACGGTGTGGTTCACAGGAAGCTGCATAGGATGTGCACTAATAGACTGGCCTATATAAACAAGCATGTAATGTGCACAAGTTGCTGGAAGACCTTCAGCTTGTTCCTGTGATACTGCAATCTGACCTGCCTGCATGATTCCTACATCTGACCTGGCTTGCCTCTTGACCATTCCTTCCGTACACCGCCTGCCACTGTGACCTCCACCTGTTTATTGGATTTGCCCTCTGCCTTGTATTTAGCTGTTCTTAACCTCGGCCTGTGACCCCGATACCTCTCTTGGTTTCAGATTCTGTACTTTGCTAGATGGCTGGTATGACCTTGGACTGTATCCTAGACCTGCTTCTGTCTTCAGTACCCGTCCCATCTCCTGAGTTCCAGGACTCACACAGCGTCATCCGTTTCACCGGAACTTGTGCTACTCTGTGTCCAAATGCTTCCTGTTCCCACTTCCGGGGTGTTGGATAAGAGGCACAAGTCTCCACTCAGGTATGTGACAGCTTGCCATAACCATTTTTGACCGTATGTGTTGTTACACTATTCCCAGGGCCGTCTTTAACGCGGGGCAAAGAGGGCGCTTGCCCCGGGCCCATTCATGGCTGTGGGGCCCAAAGCAGCTGCCCCTTGAGCCCGCTGCCCGCAGAAACTTGCAGGGATCGGCATGGTGTACCGCCGCGGTCGTACCGTAGAATCAGCACAGGAAAAAAACCCTTCCTGCACGTGGGCAGGAAGGTACCAAAATATCACATTAGATGGGGGGGTTGGGACGTACCAACTTTTCCGTACGACTCATACAGAACAGTTGGTACGTCCCAAACCCCCCATCCAATGTG
>NW_017308172.1:0-39974 GCF_000935625.1 Nanorana parkeri
GCTCCCAGGCAATTTGTTCGCCAAGCCCTGTGTGAGCAAGACAGACATACAAGAATTCAGCTATGTCAGCTACCAGTCCCACTGACCAAATATTGTCGCTGTCATAATTATATTGCATGCATTTATATTATTTACCCATGTTCTGTTCATATATCCTGGTGCACAGTTGGCCCTATAGACCTGTCCAGCATTTTGGGGTTGCAAGCCTTGAGCTCAGACTGCCTTACCCTGTAAGGACCACTGCAACCAGCCATGATATCATTTCTGGTTTCACAGAATGACATAACTTCCATAGTTTGGCATCCTTTGTGTATTGTATAATTTTAACCACTTGTAGTTTATGCCTTTGTATGTAGTAGATGACTCTTGTGTTAACAATTTTGTATCTACTTCTTGGGTGTGCTGGCTTATTCTATTTTTATTTGGATTGATATTGGGGCAAAAGGGTTGCTTCACTTTGTGTCAGAGTACCGTACACAGGTGTCCCCACACCGCATGCAGGTACCCACACAGGCAGACCAAATTAGTGTGACCACACTGGATGAGGTTATGCACACGGTTTATTGTTACACAGCAAACAGGAGACTACAAACCCCACCAAGACCCACAAGCTAGCAATCAGTGAAATGACAAAACTCAAATACAATAAAAACACACCTACAGCCAGAAGGAACAGCAAATGGGAACAGGGTTAGGAACTGCAAGGCAGGTGTCAGGGTTCAGGACTGCAAGGCAGGTATCAGGGTTCAGGACTGCAAGGCAGGTATCAGGGTAAGGCTACAGGATACTGGGGCTCAGGATACAGGAACTGGTAACAAGAAAGGGCAACAGGAGTGCAGACGGGTATCAGGCTTACAGGTTAGAGGGATCAGGACACGGGACTCAGCCAGGGGAAGGTGCCAAGATTCAGGAACTGACAAGGAAGGGTTCAGGATTGCACACGGGTAACAGGTTCAGGTAACGGGTCTCAGACAGGGGAAGGCAACAAGGTTCTGGGTACACAGGAACTGATCAGCTGGAACAGGAACAGGATCATGTGCCTGCAGTGCATTCGGGTGCAGTGCGATTAAAATGCTGCAAGCACTATTTTGATTGCACCAGAACACAATGTGCCTTGGATCCCGTGCGGGCGATTTTTTTTAATGTCACTTTGCTGCAATGAAACGAACGATACGAACATGAAACGGAAATGAACATTCGTACAGACTACCGCTAACAAATTTCGTCCGAATCCCGAAAAACTGAATAATGCAGAATCAGAATCAAAACAAGATGAAACAAAACAATTTTTTTGCCGGTGCACATATCTAGTGTCAAGCGGGTCACAAAGCCCTGAGTCCAGCGGGTCACAAAGCTCTGCGTCCAGCGGGTCACGAAGCCCTGCGTCCAGCGGGTCACAAAGCCCTGAGCCCAGCGGGTAATGACAGTCAATGACTGTGACTGTGGGGGGGACATTAGAGTGTAAGCTCCTCTGTACAGAGACTGATGTGACTCAGTGTTCTCTGTACAGCATTGCGGTATATACATGTCAGAGCTATATATATATGTATAATAATAACAGTGTAAATGGCTCAGCGTGGCGGCGGTGCGGGGGCCCGGTGGCACGCGCGGGAGGGGGGGATATGGGGAGAGCCTAAAGCCGTGTAAGGGGCCCCGACATTTCTGAGGGCTGCCCTGCCCACGCAAGAAGACCAAATTAATGTGAACACACTGGATAGGGTATATGCATACAGTTTATTGGTACACAGCAACAGGAAAGCCACAAACCCCACTTACACCCACAAGCTAACACAAGCAGAGAGAAAACTCAAATAGAATGAAAACACACCTGCAGCAAGAGGGAACAGCAAACGGGGACAGGGCTGGGAACTGCAAAGCAGGTATCAGGGCTCAGGATCCAGGAACTGGTTAAAAGCAAGGGTTCAGGGCTGCATACAGGTGTGAGGGTCAGGACTGCAGATGGTTAACAGGTTTCAGGTAACAGGTTGCAGGGTACAGGGCACAGGGCACAGGACACAGTCAGGGGAAGGCAACGAAATACTGAGCCGACGTCCTGACTGCAGGGAGGGCATATATAACCTGGGATGATCACTGGCAGCTGGGGCACACCCGCAGGTGAGTACTGGAGCTGCAGGTTCCAGCACCACCCAGTGGTGGTCTGGTTCCTGACAGTTCCTGGCTGCTGGAGACACCCGCAGGTGAGCACAGGAACTGCAGGACCTGACTCCAGCGCCACCTGGGGGTGCTCTGGATCCTGGCAGGTTCCTGACAGCTCCTGGCTGGTGGAGATACCCGCAGGCGAGCACAGGAACTGCAGGACCCGGCTCCAGTACCTCCTGGGGTGCTCCTGATCCTGACACTTAGACATAGATTCAACAACCCTCATGCTTTTTTGGCTTTTTTTCTGGCTGTTTAATATTAAGTGCAAGATACCACTTCCTAATCTAAGTTAAAATCTATAGGTTTAAAAAAATTAAATGGGTAGAAAAGTGTAGCCTGTAAGTGGTGTATTTAAAGGCTCAGTTTTGAGACCATCATTTTTAAACCTATCAATGTTATACAGTTTTGAAATAAAAATACAATTGCTGTGTTTTCAGTCGACACATACTGTAGTAAGGTAGTGGAATGTATTCCTTACACGACATCTTTAACTTACACTAACATTGGGGGGGATTTGATCAATTTCTTTGCATCATCAGTGTCTTTTAAACTGTCTTAAACCGGAATTCGAGTGCCTGTAGGGACAGATTTTATTATCCTAGTTTATGTTATATTCTTAAATTGACATGTAAACTTCATTAGTTCTGAATGGATATTCATATGAATTTCGTTAAATTTGGATGCATCTGAATTTCCAAATTAAAACGTGTCTAAATGTGAACAAATCCAAAATTCTTGCTTAACGAAAATTCGGGTCCGTCCGATTTTAATTCAAAACCAAATTTATTTGGAGATGTGTCTGTTCTTTGGCCAATCAGATGGTTTTTTTGGGGGGGTTGCATTACAGGCACGGTCACGTGACTTTATTGTGAAACGGAAATTGGGGCGGATTCCAAATTCGGAATAATGAATCAAATTTTGGATCTGTAATCCAAAAAAACTAAAGAAATCTGAAGCAAAACTAAACATTTTTTTTGCCTGGTTACATGACTATTTTTAAAAGCCTTCATAAGAAGAACTGTCACAAAATTGTCTCTAAATGTTCCCGGTCTCTAAATTGTCACAAGTTTGCTGGGAACCTCCAGGATGTTAGCTGAAAAGCCCTGAAGTGCTTAGCTGACTTGGAGAAATGAAGTTGAGTTATCTTTGCAATACTTTAAGTGCTTAGAAGGATTCTACAATGTGTGACAGTTAAGAGGGTTTTTAATGTCACAAATGCTGGACGTAAATACTTTGAAGTTGAGAAATTATGAGAAATGTTGCAAACATGAATATGTCGCAAGAACACAGCAGAAAAGGTTCAAAACAGAGATAAAACTTTACAGTTAGTTAGCATGACATGTCCCTTATATGTACATTGCCATTTTTCAAAGCAGTAGAAGCTTTCCATAAAACCATATGTATAATCCTGCTCCAAAGAACAACTAAAAATAAATAGTTTTCAAAAATGTTTAGGTATGCTGCATGAGTGGAACACAAACATATAGTGGGGGGTTTCTCAAATTTTGGCTGCAAAAGTGGAAATACACTTAACCTCTATAACATTTCCAGAATTCTCTCATTTTGTCTATTGCAACTTTCATTCTCGTTGGCCTACCTTTACATAGCCTATGCCCCTTCAGTCTATCATTAATGCTGCTGCTAGAGTCAGTCACCTTGCCAACTGGTCAGTGGCTACTGCCCCCTCTCTGACATTCCATTTACTGGTTCCCAATAGCCTAACATATAAAATGAATATAAAATGCAAAATACTAGCAACAACATACAAAACCATTAAGCCAGCTACATCACTAAACTCATCTCAAAATATCACCCAAACTATCCACTTTGCTTCTCCTATAATCCCCTGCTCTCTAGCTCCCTCATCACTACTTCCCAAGCTCACCTCAAGGATTCCTCCAGAGCCTCTCCCATCCTTCAGAACTCCCAATCTGTCTAGCTATTGCCTACCCTGTTTTTCTTTAGGTGATCCATGAAAACTCATCTCTTCAGGGAGGCCCATCTTGCTTCCTCTTAAAAACTGTACTTCTTATTAACCCCTTTGGTAGCTTTTGTCCCTCCTTTAGATTGTAAGAACTCACAAACAGGGCCCTCCTATTACTCCTAATTTTAATTTTATTGTAACTGTACTGTTTTCATTCATTTTGCAAAGCACTACGGGGACTGTTGGCACTATCCTATAGAACTAAATAAAATACAATAGAAAATGCCGCAATTTCAGGCAGAACAAGCGCACGCACGTGCCTATGGACTTCTATATCTCTGTATAGTTTGTAAACTGAGAAACTTGTATTTTTTTAAGCTATCATTGCTTTCAACTGATTGCACTAACTCTAAAAATGAGCACCACAATTTTACTGCTCTGACAGTAAAAAAATTTGTACGCAGTTTATAATTAAACTGCTTCTCATTCAACATCATGTTGTGGCCACATGTCATCTTCAGAATTCTTAGATTAAACAGTTTATACCGGATACTGCAGCCCCCATTGATGAATTGATATGTTGCAATCATATCTCCCTCCTAGGCACGTCTTCTCTATGGAGAATACATTTAATTTCTTTAGTCAATCTTCATAAATCAGGTCTTCTATCCCCTTCATTTTGTTTTCCTTCTCTGAACTTAAGTTCAATGATACACTTCCTATGGGTAAGTGACAAAAACCATACTTAAGATGAGGCTGAACCAGTGTTTAATGGTTTTTAAATGTAGTTATCCCCATCTTAGAAATTCCTTTTTTAATACAGGATAGTATCCTCTGGCTTTGCTAGCTGCAGCTTGGTATTGTGCCCTATTGCTGATTCTGTGGTCTCTAAGGACCCCAGATCTTTTTCTATCTCTAACTTCCCCAGCGAAGCATCTCCTACAAAATAAACAGAGATGCTTATTTGTGCTATATCATTGACCTGCAATAAAATAGGATATGGCTCCAGACTGCCTACCCACAATATGGTCCTGCAGCCTTACCCCCCACCCCCAATTCACAATCCAGTCTCACTGCTCCTCACCACCTCTCTTCTACTATCTGATCTTGCTGCCCCCTCATCCCCCCTTCCCTACACTGCCTTTCCTTTCCACTCTCCCTTATCCATTCTCATTGTCTTCTCACTTTCCATTCCACAATCCCACACAATTCACTTTTACTTTGTCCTAGTTTTCCTGTCTTACCTCTCTTTACCATCCTCAAACTTTGAAATATGGAGCTTTATTTATTAAAGGCGTTGAGAATGTTCACTCAATAAATTATTTGAGGATTCATTTAAATTATCCAATTAGAAACTTGGTTCATTAAAGAAATATTCACACAATGTATGTGAAGACTCTAAAGTTATTTAATTAACTGTATATTAATTATTTAAATTCAGCCCAAAGATCTTTCTGGGTTTTTTTTACCCTCCACAGTACCATCACACTGCCTCTCCCCAACTCCTAATTGGTTGTTACTTTCTCCTCTCTCTCCATTAGAAAAAAGGAATGAAACAAAGGAAAAATAAGGAGTATCAGAAAAAATATAGTTTGCCTAGAGGCACTTTTGTTAGAATAAACACCAGTGTAACATGGCTACAAAGAAAAATATAGAAAGAAAAATATAGAAATAACTACAACAAAAATGTCAGAGGCTGTGTAGTATGGGGAAAAAACACCAAATATTAAAAGAAATAAGGCCACCAAAAAAGTATATGGCAAGTCAGCCAAATACTGCAGAGACTTGGGGGTTATCTGGCCAGTGATTGGAGACATTAAAGGAAAAATCTAAACTATAGCTTATTGCAAATACTGCAAGACAAACAAAAACACACAATTGGAGATTAGATCAAGCAATCCTGCTGAGTATAATACTCAATGTCTGATATTTTTCTGCCTCTTAGTTCAGCGTTCTGTCGTGAATAATTACTACTTTTCAATTTTATTATAGACATCAGTCTGTTACAGACAAAAAGCTTTATTTAAAGGGTAATTAACTAAGTATTGTACTGATTTTTGCCAAACCATGTTTGTAAGTTAATAAGCAGTTTGGCTTGTTTTATCTGATGTGTTATGCTTTAATTTTTTATACTTATAATGTTATAGTTTGCCATGCAACAAGCATTCTCGGTTTGATTGTATTGGCTGGTAATTAGTACTGCATAGCATTATTCTTTGCTATGAACATTTATGAGAAAACTTTTTGGTATACTGTACTTCTCTTTGTTATTAGACATCCACTTAGTCATTTATAAAAGGTCTTTTTTTTCTATGTTTTCTATTTCTTTTCTCTGAGTCTAACAGGAGTTGTCATTGCACAACTAAAAATTTTAGGATATGTCTTAAATATGCTAAAGGAAGCTGAATCATATGGAATGTTATCCTATTTAGGTAAGCCCATATCCTTTTTAAAGACAATGTGGTCATCTTGTTTATTTGTATGTATATTTGTTGTATTTTTTTTTTTTAAAGGCCATTCAATTGAATTTTTAAATTGAAAGAACATACTGAAATAATATTATTTTTGAATTTTGTTTCTAAACTAATTTAATGTGTGTTCATATAAGGAACATATTACATTAAAAGCTCATTCAGGGTTTTGGTCATGTAGATCCTATTTTAGGATCTTATTTTCTGATCTTTATTTGGTTATTCTATATATCACCTGAAGATATTGGTGTAAATGGAAATAAAATGCCTGATTTTAGTTTCTAACATGTAATAGAAAATTTTGTTGTGGTAAAGGTGGTTGTTTTAGGTGACATTGCTCTTTTTCAATCATCATCAACCATATTATGACACATGGAGGCTGATTTACTAAAGGAATTGAGACTGTTCACACAACAAATTCTCCCTGCTTCAGTTATTAGCATCAGCAATATTTTGACACAAAGAAGCTGATATACTAAAGGAATTAAGAATTCTTAATTAATAAATTGTGTGAAGATTCACTTCAATTATCCAATTATGTGAAAAGCAAATCCCTGTTTACACATTTTTTTCTGAACAAGACTGGAAAGTAGAAATGCATCATCACACAATTTATTGTGTATTATTATTCTTTACTTTTTTTGTGAATCAACCCAATTGGCAGTACCTTAGCAACTATAAATCACAAAATGTAGGGGCCAAATTATTATCTTTTAATAGCTTATGCTACCTATAGAAAAATGCATTTTGAGGCACAGTGTTTTATCAAGAATTCTAAAATGATTTTAAAATAGTAAATAAACACAGTACACATTGCAGTGTGTCATCTAAGTAAAAATATTGCAATGGTTATTAAATGGTTATTAAATTATTTAATTATTAGCAAAAGTGTCCCAGTTCTAAAACAGTGAAGATTTAGAACATAGCAAATAATGTTTGTAAAAACTGTTTTGGTGTGTAAGATGTGAAGGAAAGGAATGCAGACAGTAAGATGGCAGGCATAATGTGCAGAACAGAAGTGCAGGGTATACAACAGCAAGTAGTATATGCAGGAGTAAAGTGTGGAAGCTATTAAAATGGACTGCATATGCGGGCATTATTTTCAGGGGAAGAGTGTGGGGGCGATTTTGGTGGGCAGTATCTGCAATGAATGCAGAAGTGTTTTGGGTATGTAATAAGGGCAATATTGCTGAGAAATCCAGTTTGCTGAAATTTGTGACTCATACCTAATGGTAACAGGAAAAATTGTGGATTGTTGAAAGGGGACAGCAAGAACTGTGCAGTGTCTACTGTTCGCTAGAAGCAGGGATAGTGCCACAGGTGTGTACTTACATGAAGCATTCAGTGCAGGATGGTAGAGGCAGTTTAGGCTACAGCCAGCATAAATAAGCTTTTCTTTGCTTACTCCTTTTTGCTCTTACTCCTGTCAGCAGCTGCTGTGGGTCTGTATGATGTGGCCAGAAGGGATGCATGTCTCTTATGTGTATCTATGTAGAGCAGGGGTCTCAATCTCAATTCACTCGGGTGGCACTCAACAAATGTATTTCTCACATGGGGGCTGCTTGCCAAACATCATACTTCAAAAGTTAAGTTAACTATATCCGGTATGGTACTGTGGACACCAAGACACACACAATAAGGCCCTATTCATATTTGTAAATTTAGGTGCAATTAGGGATTCCTGCACCACAAACTGGCATTTTCCTGCAGAATCCCTAATCTGGTGTTTACAAATGATAGCTGTCACCCATTCAAGTTAATGATCAGATGACAGCAGCTGCATGTAAACGCCTGCACACTGCATGTAATGGTATGTGATATGATTACATGCGGACAGAAAACACTCTCCCTGGGTGCACCATCAATCTGTCCAGGTAGAGATTGATACCTAACCAAATTTAATTATATCACATACCATCACATGCGGTGTGCAGGCGTTTACATGCAGTGACTGTCACCTGATCATTACCTTGAATGCGTGACAGCTGTCACTTGTAAACTCCAGATTAGGGATTCTTCCTGCAGGAAAATGCAAGTTCCAGATGCGGGAATCCCTAATTGCACCTTAACTTACAGGTGTGAAAGGAGCCCAATACACTCCCCCCCCATACACATAAAAAATACTACCCATGCAGATATAAAATAATACACCCACCACACATAACAAAATGCTACCCCTGCACACATAAAATAATACTCTCCCCCATACACATACAAAATACACACACACCCACCCATCCACATATAAAATAATAAAACCCCCTCCCTGCACACCCACATATAAAATAAAATAGAATAGGGCTGTGGAAATTAAAAATGAATTTCTCGATTAATCGTTAAACTTTTTGATCGATTAAAATTATTTTGATCGCTAATCAAAATACTCACCTCTCTGCCGGCTTCCAGGAATCCCGTCGGCGATCCAGTGATGTCACGGACATCGACGTCGCCGGACTCCTCCCCCTTTCCCAAGTGGCTCCGTCGGCTAACGAAGGGAAGGGGGGAGGAGTCCAGTGACGTCGATGTACGTGACGTCACCGGACCCATCCCCCTTTTGTTAGCTGACAGAGCCACTTGGGCCGGTGAGTTTGCCCAAGAAACTTTCTGCATGAGCGCCAGCCAAGGCATTGGCCTATACACATACAGCAGAGCAATGAAGTAATAAAATGAACTAGGATCACACTAATCCAGCACGTTATTATTCTGAGTTGCACCACTCAAGCGGCGGCCATATTGAGTGGGGCACGTGAGATTAATAACGTGCTGGATTAGTGTGATCCTAGTTCATTTCATTACTTCATTGCTCTGCTGTATGTGTATAGGCCAATGTAGTTGGATCTGTATGTGCGTTATAATTAATCGATTAATCGATTTTAAAAAATTTGATTAATCGAACACGAAAATTGTAATCATTACCAGCCCTTAAATAGAATACAGAGTCACCTCTCCTGCTTACTTTTTTGCAGGGAGGAGGCTGTGGGGAGGCACGATGTAGTGGTGATTAGTAAGGTCTTCTGCAGACCTCACTAATCTATCCTTTCGGCTGGAGCTCAGTTGGACTTTAAACTTAACCCAGTAAAACTAACCCTTAGAGCACAATTCCATTAATCGCTGTGATAACTTGAATCTGATTACTATGCTCTGATGTAATAAACTAAAAATTACATGTGACCGTGGTGACTGGAGTATGATGACTGAGTTTACCGGTGTATCTATTAATGCTGGCTAATGTTCTTGACACATTAGAACTGAGAGTCACTTGGATATGTGGTGAAATATCTTCAACATTACAAAACAAGTACATTTGAATGTTATTGACTGCTACTAGCAATACTTGACCAAATCTTTTATATTTTACCAAAGAAATGGGTATTATATTCTGTTTGTGTGCACTAAAATTAATTTTAGTGTACTTTTTCCTAAAAATATTGATAAACATTTGCACACATACTGTGTAACTTAAAAAATTGCAACAACCATTTTCTTTATTCTACAGGGGCTCTGCTTTGGTTCCTGATAATCAATGAGGAACTGAGCTGTTAGTGACAGCTGGGATTAAGAGCCAGAAGATGGCAGTGTACCTTTATTAATGCATCACCAGCATGGGCATCATGCTGGGGAACATACTGTATAACAGGTTGTGGGTGGGAAGGGGTTAAACATCTTGGCCTGTAAAACAAGGAAAAGTCCAATATAGGTCCTCTGTGAAGGTTCTCATTTATCCAGGTCATGGTATATCTGAAAAAATAAATCAAGACAACTGGACTTGCTGTATTCATCATGAACATGCTTCACTGGTCATCCGACAAGCTTTCTCAATTCAGAATGATTTGTACAATAATTATCTGGGAATATATATGATGAATGTTGCTCTAATCTGTTTATCATAACCATCATGGGATCAGAGACCACATGAAAGTAAGGTGTTGATTGCATTTGCATGATTGGAGCTAGCAGGTATTATTGACCTACCCAGAGAGAGGTGTTAAAACAACATTGTATGTGGCATTTTATGTGGCAGACAATAGTGGCCTATGTATCATCGCCTCTGCCCTGGCGAAGCCCTTCCGTGTATATATGGACCTCCTAAGATACACAAGGATGGGACCCCCTCAGGCCAATTGTCAGCAGCATAAATATAAAATAAAGAGTCACACCAACTTGTGTATTCACTCTATATTCAAATGTTTATTGTTAAAACAAAAGGTTATATGTGAAACTAAAAGGGGGATGGTGGAGCATAAACCAATTAAAATCATGCACGTATACAAGACTACTCATGATAGTAAGGATCATGAGACAACCTTGGGGGGAATTTATAAAGTAAACAACAAGACGACAAAAACAGATAAGAGATACAATTTGCAGAGTTAAACATTTTAGAAACATCTCAAACTGGTTTCTGTGGAATATACTAATAAACACAATTTTTCTTGCTCAGACAATAACTATAACCCAGAAACCGGCAAATAAAAAAATTCACCCTTACACCTACAATGTGGCAAAATACTTTGCCAGAGTCCTAGCCCTCTTGGTTGGAAATACACAACGTCATCCCAGGATTTAGCAACCAAAGTCAAGAACTTAATATTGGGCACAGAGAAAACACTCATCACCTGCATATCCACCACAGAGACCATTGAAATAGTGAGAAAATGGTTGCTACTAGACGACACCCTAGGCAGCATAACAGAGCATAACCCAGATCAAGCATGTGCCTTATTTGACCTTTGCCTGATACCACCTATTTCAAGAACAAGGATACATTCTACAGGCAAAATGTGAGCCATGTATGGAGAGCTTGAAGTGTATTTCCACTTTCAAAGCCAAATTGGGATAACATATATTCTATATTTGTTGCATGTTGCCATTCACATAGCATAAGCTAGAAAAAAAATAAAAATGCTTCTTGCAGTTTAAGTTGATTTTACTTGGGTTAGGGTTTCATGGGTTAAAATGTTGTCTTGCTTCGATTTCTTTTAAATGTTAGGAGGGGCTGTGATGTGTCTGGTCTATTCAGAGGTGGTTTGTCCATTTGTATGGTAATAACATTTGTCAGATAAACACAATCCTCAAATCTCAGTCCCAAGACTTTCCATTGGGACAAATCATTGTGAAAAGGCAAAAAAAAAAAAACCTGGAATCAGCCATCTTGCTTGATTTAACAAAACATCTAAAAGGTAAGATTTTTTTTTTTAAAGTTATTTTTCAGTATGCTGTGGGAATAGGAACACATAGCAAACATATGGAGGGGTTTTCTGAAATTTGACTGCAAACGTGTAAATACACTTAAAGGTTAAACCTCCGGCCTTTTACACTGCAGTGCTAATGAACAGCCCTTTACATCTTGTGAATGTGTATTGTATTCTACCTTATTTTCATGTCATGTTTTCTAATCATGTTTACATTATCAGTTTGCATTGCCTTTTGTGCCGGATCTGTATTTGTTTTGTATTGTGCTACTTCAGATTTTAACTGTCACAATACCTGATGAAAGATTCTAGTTTCCAAAAAGCTTGTATTTTTTTATTGTTAATTGGCCAGCACAATCTATCCATTTGACAATATTTGGCTCATCTACCTGTGTATTCAGAGACCATACATTGCAGAACTAAACCAGGAATCAAATTTGTGGTCAGAAAGAAGTGAACCTGTCAAATGTCCTCCTAAACAGCTAACACAGCACACATAATTAAAAGTAGCTTGTCTTCCAATCTACCACTTCAGAGACTCTCGTACTGTCTGTTAATGAGAAAAATATAATCTCTTACAGGTGCAGTCCTTGCTGCCAACATTTATTTTTATTTTTTTCCAATTTACTCTGCAACCAGAGCCAAGAAACTGTCAATGAGGGGAACTAGTAAAACACAAAGTTGATGCAAGTATTCTATTCTTTTTTTGTACTTGCAATGATGAAAAGGGAGCCACATAGCAATCTGTTATAATCGATCTATACATGTATTTTGAAATTCGGAGCTTTAAAACTGCTAGTTCAAAAGGCAAACTATCTATCTATCTATCTATCTATCTATCTATCTATCTATCTATCTATCTATCTATCTATCTATCTATCTAGTCACATATTAAGATGATGCCCTATGTATGGGTTCCACTACTGTGACACAAACTGGCAATATTACCTTATCGACATGTTTTTAGCACTAGGCCTGAAAACTGGATAAAGTAAGCTCATGCACTCTGACTGGTTCCAATTTATTGGAAATTCCTTGAATCCTTTTTAAAAATCCCAAAACCCAAAACATAACAGCGAATCCCATTATAGTCTAGGGGAAAATATTGACTTTGAATTCTGACCATTTCAAGATTAACCTCCCTGGTGGTATAATTATTATTTTTTTTCCTTTTTTGTTCTCTTTTTCGTTTGTTTTTTTAACTTTAAAAATTCCCGCTGGTTCCAACCCCCTGCGCCGCGGACGCTTGCAAGGGACGGAACCCGGAAGACGGATGCCGGCATCGGCCAGAGGACACAATGGGGATTGTGGACAAGGTAAGAGACGCTATGCTGCAATCCCAAGTGTGGCTCGGGGTTACCGCTTATGGTACTGAAAGTTAACCCAGAGCCACACTAGGGAATACCGCCAACGAAGTTAATAAGCAATCTATTGTCAAAAAAATGTCATGGAAAGCTGGGCACTCTCATGGAGGACATTTTGCAAAACATTTAAAAAATACAGTATAGCAGGTAGAGAGTCCTTTCAAAGTTACTCTGTGGGCAACATATATAAAACACCATACATGTGAGATTATTTGTATGTGGTGATACAGAAGCAGTAACATTTTTACAGACAGTACCAGGACACCATATTCTGGCATTACATATTGTGAATAACTATTTATTAATTTCAACTTGAAAAAAGGCTTTTTTAGTAGTTTAGCTGTGACACCTGACCGTTAGCATGCGGCCCCTTGGGTGGGGTGAAGCGGTGAAGTCGAGCGGTGGATTCGGTCCCCTTCTTTGCTGGATTCGGTCTCACTCTTGTCGGGTAGTGCGGTTGGGGACACAAGGGTAGAAAGACCGGGGGATGAGGTTATTTGGTGGGCAAAGGAGGGGTGGACTTCTGAAACTCACCGTTGGGATAGCGAAGGCAGGATGTCAGCGACGACGGTATGGTTGGTGTTTTGCCAGGATGGTGATGGGGTGATGCTCTGGGTGGCTGTTGTCCTCGGGGTCCTGATTGGAGCTTCTGGTGGCCAGAGCTGCAGGGTGGTGTGATGCCGACGAGAGAGCCGAGGGACGGCTGGTGCTGTGCCTGGACAGCCATGGGGTGATGCTGAGTGGCGATACGGGTGCCCGGAGTTGGAGGGCAATGTGATGTCGACCTGAGAGCCGCGAGGCAGAGGAACTGTCGGGATGTCACAGCGAACGGCTGTTGACGGAAGTGCTGCCTGAGGGGAGGTGATGTCTCCAATGTCCAATAGGAGCGGAGGTGTTGTCCCAATGGGGATGGTGGAATTGTTGCGGCAAGAGTCGTGTGTCACAGGTTGTTAGATGCTGTGGTGGAACGGGCGGGGAAGGAAAACGGTGTCCGAAAGCGGGTGCCCACACCATGCCCGTGTTGAGAAGGAGTGTTTGGAACACTCATAAATGTTCAGGTCGTGGGAAGATATAGCTGGTGACGCGTTTCGAAGGGTAACCCTTTTTTTCCCTGCACTCCGGCTTGAAAAAGAAGGGTTACCCCATCACCATCCTGGCAAAACACCAACCATACCGTCGTCGCTGACATCCTGCCTTCGCTATCCCAATGGTGAGTTTCAGAAGCCCACCCCTCCTTTGCCTACCAAATAACCTCACCCCCTGGTCTTTCTACCCTTGTGTCCCCAACCGCACTAGCCGACAAGAGTGGGACCGAATCCAGCAAAGAAGGGGACTGAATCCACCGCTCGACTTCACCGCTTCACCCCACCCAAGGGGCCGCATGCTAACGCTCACCTAGCTACAGGTGAGTCCACTACCTTTTTTCCAGCCAAACCTAACCACATTTATTGTGCCAGGTAGTGGCGCTTCCGTCTTTTCCAATTTTGTTTTTCTAAGGGAAAACTTCCCCTGCAAATTGCCTTGCAAAATGAAAAACATATTTGCCTTCAGTAAATCAACCCCATAGTGTGTATTTCCTTCTCATTCATTGTGGGACACAATTCAGAGACCATTGGGTTATATTTCTGGCTACGGGAGGATTTGGACACTGGCAAGTTGTATTTGAGCTTCGTTGTCCCTGCTTTAGGTGCAACATGTTAGAGCCCGAGCACATGTGGAGTAGTCCCAATGTAATGGGTCCATCCAGTTTACCATCCACCAACATTTCTAGGGTGGCCTGCACTGTCAAGGGCCTGACACTTACAGCTTGGAATGTTGGACCCAGCTTGAGTTTCTACCTTGCTTGGAGCCTTCCTTAGCACTGTTGGGTGTGGCTTTCTGCTTGTTTTTAACTCAAGGTGATTTCACTGCACTTGTTCAGGATTTTCATGGGCCAAATTGCAATTTTGATTGCTTAATCTGACTGCAGAGGCCTTCAGCATACGGCAGTTCCTTTACCCGCAGAATCAATATTTGACCTGCCTGAAGGGACCTCTGATCCTTCCGCCGTGGATAATCTTTCAGATGAAGAGTCTCAAAAATCCTTGCTAGATGATATTGTCCCAGGCAGGTAACTGCCACAACTTCCATGCTTTGAGAGACTACTTCAGCTCTTATTGATGCAATGTGTTTAGAAACTAGCCGAGGCCAATGACAGGCAGAGAAGAGAGGGTTAGTGTGCCCTATGGAAATTAGCCTGCGCATAAAAATTAGCATGCTTGCTCATTCCTCTGCACACATGCAACTGGCTGTATATTACTGTTGTCCTTTGCATTGGTGCACATGCACCTTGTCTTCTAAGCCTCAGTCTGGAAGGATTCACTGCCCTCGACCCTCCCCCCAAGTGTTTGTTTCGATACGCCCAGGCTTAAACCTCTAAGGCCAAACCCAAGCCTGGAGAAGTTTTACTGTAAACCAATGGCCCCTAAATTCCCCAAACCTGCAGAAAGTCCTGCATTACTGTACACCCCCACTTTCCATGGGAGGACACATTTTTTGCAGACAAGTGGATAGACAGCATCTTAGAGGCTTGGGTAACAGAGATTTTTTCCAGGGGCTTCAAACTAGAGTTATATTTTCAGCCCCCAGTTCATGTCTTCAAACCTTCCTTTGTCACTGCACTGATTAACAGACCACCATGCAGCCCTTGTGGGTCTTCTGGAGCGAAGGGTTTTTGCCTCAGTTGATCTAGTGGAAATGTACCAGGAATTTTATTCCATCCTTTTCACAGTTCAAAAAGTAGAAGGGGGCATACACCACATCTTGGGACTCAAGGCCCTGAATGTGGTCATGTGACCCCAAAAATTCTGCATGTGATCCACCAGATCTGTAATAGCGTTCTTTCATTTTGGATACTTTCTGTCCTCTATAGACAGCCAGGACATGTACTTGCATGTCCCTAGTTTACCAGCACATCAGTGATTTCTTCACTTTGCTGTGGGTATCTGACACTTTCAGTTAATAGCCCTGCAAATCAGTCTGTCTTACACAACCTATGTGTTTGCCAAGGTTTTAGTCCCTGTGCTTGCTTAGCTGCACTCCTAGGGCATCCATATAGTGGGATATCTGGACTATTCACTTGTCACCAAAAAACACGTTGTTTCTGGTGTGGTGGCTCATAAACCCAGCCATAGAGGTGGGGGAAAAACATCTTCTGATCTTTTGGAAGCTTGTCACAATGGAAAGCCACCCTGACATGTTGGGGAGGACTCCCTAGATCCCTTGTTTTGCGTGATTTGGTTGTCCCTACAATGCTTGACATGCAGACTCAAGGGACCTCCGATAAGGATCCAGTTGGACAATGCCATCTTCCTTTGCAAAAGAGGATTCTGTCCTGGACAGAACTTCATGTTCCAATATTGTCCACCATTTACATCCAAGGCATGAACAATTGGCTGCCAGACTTTCTTAGCCAGCAGTGCTTGGATCTGGGGAAATGCACCCTACACCCAGAAGTGTTCAAGAACCTGTGTTACAGGTGGGGGGTTTCGAGGAACAGAGATTCTTGGATAGAAGCAGTGCTCTGGTGGCTCTGTGGGATCGGTACAACCTGATCAACATCTTTCACCCCTGAAACTCCTTTTTTCATCTGCTCCACAGGATCATGATAGAGGGCATTCCAGTTATTCTCATAGCTCCCAATCTGCCCTGGTGATGTAGTAATCCAACCTGATCAGATTCATGGCAGACACTCACTGGACTTTTGCAGATCTCCTGCATCTTCTGTCTCAAGATACCTTTAACTACATGGCTGCTGAAGTCTATGTCTTGAGAGTCAGGGGTCTTTCCAAATCAGTGATTCATACCATGCTAAAAGCTAGTACTTCCTGATTACTGATGGACCCCACAAAGGGGAACCAGTTTCTCATTTCACCATTGTTCAGTGGCATAGATAGATCATCATTCAAGCTTATGGTTTTAAGAATTGGGTGCCACCTTTTCCTATCAAGGTATACTCTACTAGGTCAGTCAGTGCTTCTTGGACTTTTCACCAAAAGGCAACTGTTTCCCAGATTACCAGGTGGATGTTTACGCTTCATCTGATGCCAGCTTTGGTATAAGGTCCTTCAGGCAGCTCCTTGAGCAGGAGTCAGTTCCCACTTTTATTTTGTTTATAGTGGGCCAGTTAGTGTTTTGTTTGCTGTGTTGCCCACTCCTCAGTAGGACTGCATTGGATGAAACAATTGTCTTTGAATTGTGTGTTCCAGGGAGCATGGAGCCGACTTACTGGCCAATCAGGAATCTGGTGGGGGTGGGTGTTAACTCACCCCACGGCTTCCTGATTGGTCAGGAAGCCGGCTCCATGCTCCCTGGTGATTAGGGAGCATGCAGCCGGCTTTCCAGCCAATCAGGAGGCCGGGCAGCATGTAATGACTCACCGTCTGGCTTCCTGATTGGTTGGGAAGCTAAACAACCAGGAGGCCAGGAGGCAAGTCATCACGCGCTCCCTGGATTCCTGAATTGCCAGTAAGAGTTTTGGGAGATTTGGCTCCAGTGCGCATGTGCCACCCAGAGCATTTTCCTAATTCTCATCAAGTTCGACAATGCTCTTCAGTATTATCATAAAATTAAGATGAGAGTAATCCAGCATGTTAGTAATCCGAGTTGCCCAACTCAATATGGCCGTCACAGTCAGGCAAGCAGCCTCCCACGCAGGTGAGTAAGCACATTTGGAGAACTAGATAAGCCGTGTGAAGCCACGCAGGTGAAGTGAAGAGCATTGTGGAATTTGAGAAGATTTTGTTAAATGTTGCGGGTGGCCCACACGGACTAGAGCCAAATCTCCCAAAACGCTTACTGGCAAGTTAACCGAATGTGAGGTCGTTGGTGATCTTGAGAAATTGGAGTTTTCAACAGAACACCGGCTTCCTTAATGGGACTTCCGGTATTGGAAAAAATATTGGTACGACAATTTGCGCGACAATTTCATGGACCAGATGGTGGAGACTCCTACCAGAAAAAATGCCATCTTAGATCTAATTGTCACTAATAATGCAGAGTTAATCGAGGATATTGTAATTGGGGAGTCATTGGGTAATAGTGATCACAATGTGATTACTTTTAATATTGAACACAGAAAAGGGAAGTGTACTGGAAGGACTAGAACCCAACTCGATACCGAAAAAACGGTATCCATGTTTTCCTAGTTATGCCAGGTGCTTTGTTTTATTTGCCAGTTTCCAAATCCTCCTGTAGGATCCACTCAGGTGTAGGTGTGTGGTGTGTGTGTGTGTGTGTGTGAGTGAGTGTGTGTATTTTTGTGCTAATTTCAGACAAACACTCTTTAAGCTTCCATGTTTAAGGCAGTGCAATGATTCACATGGCTCCACCCACTGTCCTTAAATGAGGAATTGGGATATATGATGTAATGTGACATGTAAATATCTTCTGTTTTAGGAAAGCTTTACTGTCCTACCTTCAGTCAGTATAAGTTATCAGAAAACAATACTTTTATGTATGGCAATGGTAAAGTTTGGGAAAAAGAAACCATTGTTAGGTTCAGTATGATTCCTGAATTACAGAAAAAAAATATGGAAAATCTGAAATATGTGCATTGAAAAAAAGACAGAGCATTTTTCATTATGTCCTCTGCTCAGTGAAGTTAAAATATGGAATAATTTATAAGCCAAGATTCTAGGATGGTAGGTTGGCATTCCCAACTGTGAAGAAAAGCTTTGCATTTTTCTTTTTGTTTAACACTGTGCGATGAAGTGATGGTATGCTTACATACAGCTCACTAAGCAGTAGGAGTATGAAATAGTGCTCAGTGTATCAGTCAGGATTATGTGGGCCTGTGGTGCTTCTTGTATGTTTTTATGAGATATACATCACAACAGGCACTTGTTTCTAAACACAGTACAATTTAGTTCATGCTACAACAAACAGGAAGAAAAATGAATGGCAAAACAGCATGAGTTGTGAATTAAACTGCAGACACAATAAATTTACAAACATTTAGTTTCTGCTACTAAACTGCTTGAAGCAACTCCAGATATGTAGAGTACAGTTTCTTCATGCAGAACTTCTAATTATGGTACAGATTAAGCTGCAGCTTTACATTTGACTATTTGAGTATACTCTTACATATAATATTGCATAAACTAGAAAAAAAGCCAAACTGACAAAGTCTTATTTAAAGGAAAAATAATATAAAGATTTTCTTTTCAGACACCAATTAAAGCCCAAATGAATTGGCAGCTTAAAGCAGCTCAATACATTCCAGATGCAACGTCCTATTTTGTGTTATTTGGAAAGCAGCCGCATTCTGAATAGATGGCCTGTCCCTTGTCACCATGCTGTACAAAAGGGTTCACATTGTCTGTGTGGAAGCAGTGGTGACTCCAGGGGCCCAACACTCCACCTACTGAATCAGACCAAAAGCTTTGAAGTTAGAAAAACTCTCACTGCATGCTTAATGAAAAACTGTAGCCCTGACTCAGCAGGGGG
This sequence comes from Nanorana parkeri, assembly GCF_000935625.1. Lineage (NCBI taxonomy): Eukaryota > Metazoa > Chordata > Amphibia > Anura > Dicroglossidae > Nanorana > Nanorana parkeri. The sequence goes on from NW_017308172.1 coordinate 19,598, forward strand.
TGTGTAAGACCTCTGGTTGTACAAAGACAGCAAAGGTCCTTTTGTACATTATGCCAGCAGTAGACAGTCTTTTCTACTCAGGCAGTGGTTGCTTTAAAAAAAAAAAGACTTTGCAAATAAAATATGTTAAACTCACTGTGCTCATGGTAATCAGTTGTCAGTTGGGAGTTGTAGCCATTACTCCTCGTATGATCTGCTGGAGGGTATATAGATAAAGGCATTGATTACTGAAGAAAGAAGCTCTGCATTCTAAAAACCATAATTAATCAAATTATGGAGAGACCAGAGCAAGCAGATGGTAAAGAGTGGCTCTGGCAGGAGGATCCTCCATCTACAGTGAGTAACAGTGGCATTTGCCAGGGGTGCCACATTCTCGTGATATTCATTAACTGCCTCAAATTCTTTGGTAAAGATTTTGGGCAGAATATAAAATTACAGCTGAACATACTGCTAAGGTGTTTCTTGTCATTTGGCAAATGAGTTCTCGCACCATTTTGGCCTGTATGTGTGATCTGAATGTGTTCTGTAAGTTGTAGCAAATTGTGCTGCGTAAAAAAAAACCCTGTTTGCAAGCATCTTCCTTCAGTAGGAAAGATATCACCTCACAATCAAGAATAGCTGTTTTGTTACTACTATGTGGGGAGAAGTGTGACGTTCCTACCTCGTAGCCTGCTTCCGGCAACACGAGCGGGTCCGTCGGAGCTCGGATGACGTCACGAACGGTGACGTCACCGGACTCCTCCCCCTGGTCCTATTTTAAGCAGCGGGGTCATTTGCCTGGCGTTCGTGCTAGGAGCCTGACACCAGGCAAACTCCCTCCGCAGCAGACCGCGCTATTGGGCCAGACAGAGCCCCATCACGCTACCCCGCTATTTGGGCCGGACAGAGCCCCATCTTGCTGTCACTTCTTTGGGCCGGACAGAGCCCCCTTTTGTTTCTCTCTGTTGGGCCGGACAGAGCCCCTCCTACAAGGCTGTCTCAGCCCTCCACGGCTCTGCCCTCATCCAACCTCCTCAGCAGAGAGATCTCCTCTCCTCTGCCATCAACACAGGGACGACCCGCACTTCACTACCGAGGCCACAGGGTGGCAGCAACACACCCCAGATCTACTCACCGCAAGTATCTTACACTAATATATGAGATTACTGTGAAAATATACATATACATACACATGTACAGTCCTCTGAAGCTGAGATCCACGCCATCCATTATAGTCATACCAGCCGCATTACAGATAGCACGAACCCCTTATTAAAAGGAAATAATGGATCCATCAGAGGTAGTCAACCACATGGGTGCGTTCAATCAAAGACTTGACGCACTTTCGCAGATGGTCACGGACCTCTCGACGGAAAATCGGTCGCTCAGGTCATACGTCACCGATAACCTTCCGACTCGGGTAGTAACCCCCGACACCCCAGAACCTAAAATAAACCAACCAGATACCTTCTCGGGGGATAGGAAATGTTACAGGGAATACATCAATGCCTGTAAAGTGTTGTTTGCCATGAAGCCACGAACTTATGCCACCGACAGAACCAAAGTATGCACCGCCATCTCCTACCTTGGAGGGGAACCCCAAGCTTGGGCTAACACATTCATAGAGAGAGACGATCCAATTCTAAACTCGTTCAGGAATTTCAGTGCTGCCATGGATCTACTATACGATGACCCCAGCAAGCAGATCTCTGCTGAATCTGCCCTACGTACACTAAGGCAGGGCAAGCACCCCGTCGAAGATTACATTGCCCAATTTAAAAGGTGGGCCCCCGAGTCCAAATGGAACAACGTCACCCTAAAAAACCAGTTCCAGCTCGGCCTATCAGAGGCCCTGAAGGATGAGCTGGCCCGCACGGAGATGCCCCCTACCTTGGATTCTCTCATGCAGCTCAGCATATCCATTGATAGGAGACTTCGAGAACGGGAAACTGAGACCTCAGGGGTTACATACGCGCCCCCCCGGGGTCCACCTGTTGAGTCCGTTGTACCCATGGAAATAGGTGCAATCAGGGGACCGCTTACCTCAACGGAGAGGTCTAGGCGAAGGTCCCTCCAGCTCTGTATGTATTGTGGGGGGCCACATCACACCACAGATGACTGCCCCTTGCTTAGGAAGAAAAAGCCGGGTAAGTCATCATATCTCTGCAAGCTCGTAAACCCCCACCTACCAGAGTCTAACTATTTCAAAATTCTTGTCTCTCTGCAGTGGGACCAAACCCGAATTACCCTTGAGGCTATGATTTGATAGACTCCCATGTTGTTAAAACCAATAAAATTCCTGTATGCATTAAAAGCAATCCTGTCTCTCTGAGAGTTATTGACGGAACCACCTTGACCTCGGGTCCCGTCACTACACAATCACAACCGCTGCTTATGGTGAAAGGTTCTACACATATAGAATACATCTGCTTAGACGCGATACCTTCTCCTCACTTTCCCATCATCCTAGGCCTACCCTGGCTGCATACTCACAAACCCACTCTAGGTTGGGAAAACATGAGTGTGCTCCTCTCCTCCCAATATTGTCAGGAGACTTGTTACAAAGAGACTTGTTTATTACAGGTTCAGTCACTGTCCCCAGCGGAAGTAAAATTGGTACCCAGGACGTACCATGACTTCGCTGATGTTTTTAGCAAGAAGAATGCAGAGTTACTACTCCCACATAGCCCATACGATTGTCCGATTGAGTTGCTTCCGGGCAGTAACATCCCTTTCGGACATGTATATCCACTAGCACAGCCCGAATTGGGCCACCTAAAAGAGTATCTAGATGAAAATTTGAAGAAAGGTTTCATAAGACCGTCCACTTCACCAGCAGCAGCTGGCATGTTCTTCGTCCGGAACAAAGATCAAAGCCTGCGTCCCATCATCGACTATAGAGAGTTGAACAAAATCACTGTAAAAAACAGATACCCCCTTCCTCTCATACCAGAATTATTGGAACGCTTACAAACCGCAAAGTTATTAACTAAACTGGATTTGAAGGGCGCTTATAATCTGGTCCGAATCCATCAGGGGGATGAATGGAAGACCGCCTTCCGCACTTGTTACGGTCTTTACGAGTACCTTGTCATGCCCTTCGGCCTGTGCAACACTCCTGCCACCTTCCAGTTCTTCGTGAACGACATCTTCAGGGATCTCCTCGATGTGCGTTTAGTCGTCTATTTGGACGACATCCTCATCTACTCCGACAACATCACAGACCATCGCAAGCATGTCAGATGGGTTCTTTCTATGCTACGAATACATAATTTATACGTCAAATTAGAGAAGTGCACTTTTGAATCCAACACCATCGCATTCCTTGGCTACATAATTTCCGAGAAAGGCATACAGATGGACCCTGGAAAGATCGAGTGCATCCAAAAATGGCCCAGACCCCTGAATAGGAAACACTTCTAAGATTCCTTGGATTCGCGAACTTTTACCGCAAATTCATCAAGAATATTTCCTTAATTGTGAAACCACTAACCCAACTGACAAGTATCCACGCAAGCTACGTATGGAACGCAAAAACACAGGAGGCCTTCTATACCCTGAAATGCCGGTTCACTACTGCACCCATCCTAAGGTTACCAGATCCTACCCTACAATACATCTTGGAGGTCGACGCCTCCCATCTGGCTCTGGGGGCTATCCTATCCCAAAGACCGTCCATTGACGGACCACTTCACCCTGTGGCTTTCCATCCTCGATCCCTCACTCCCCCTGAGATCAACTACCCAGTAGGGGAAAAGGAGTTGTTAGCAGTGAAATCCGCCCTAGAGACACGGAGACACCTTCTTGAGGGTACTACACTGCCCTTTATAGTATACTCGGACCATCAAAACCTACAATATCTTCAGTGAAACAAAACACTCTCTTCCAGACAGATACGCTGGGCTCTCTTCTTTGAGAGATTCCACTTTGTCATCACATACCGACCTGGTTCAAGGAATGGAAAAGCCGATTCCCTATCCCGCCTGGAGGAACCCTAATGTTCCTCTGGCACAACTTCCCGTATCATCCCACAGCAGAAAATTCTATGCTCCATCTTGACCCTCAAAGAGGAATTGCAGCAGGCCATAGCCACAGAAAACCCTCCATTGGAGCTAGAGAGGGACAGAGTGGGGTTGCTCTATAAGAATAATAGGCTGTACGTCCCGACTCCCCTGCACCATCGAATGCTCCGACTTGCTCATGACGCACCTCTAGCTGGCCACCCCGGCATCACCAGGACCCCGGATCTCCTTCGCCGCCACTTCTGGTGGCCAAAGATGGAGACTGTAAGGGAGTATGTGACGTCCTGCGAGACTTGTGCCCGTTCTATACACGAAGCCAGGCCACCTTTCGGTCTTCTCACAAGTCTACCTATACCCGATAAACCATGGGAGGCCGTTTCACTTGATTTTATCGTTGAGTTACCCCGCTCAGGCGGTTTCAACACGATCCTAGTCGCCGTCGACTACCTCACCAAAATGGCTCACTTCGTCCCTCTCACTAAACTACCAACCTCCAAGGAGACTGCCGAGATCCTGACACAGCATGTCTTCAAACTCCATGGAATCCCTTCCAGGATTGTGTCGGATCGGGGATCGCAGTTCATTTCCAGATTCTGGAAAGCTCTCTGTCTCAAACTCCAGATTGACCATCGCTTATCCTCTGCCTACCATCCTCAAACAAATGGGCAAACCGAACGAGTAAACCGCTGTCTAGAGCAATATATCCGTTGTTACTGCACACATCTACAAAACAACTGGCATGAGTTACTTCCCCTAGCCCCGAGTTTGCATATAACACCAATACCAGTTCTACCACAGGTTGTTCACCTTTCTATGCTAACTACGGTTTCCATCCCTCTTTCATCCCTCAGGACATTCCTTCCAACAACCCAACGGCTGAGGATTATGTCAACAACCTAAAAGGAGCTTCTTCCTTATCTACGGAACAACATCGCTAAAGCCCAGGGCAGGCAAAAGACCTACTACGGACCGTACGACAGAGAACTCCACCTGCATACAAAAACGGTGACCTAGTATGGTTATCCACCAAACATCTTAAACTGCAGACACCATCACGCAAATTTAGTGGATTATTCATTGGTCCTTTTCCCATCCACTCTGTGATAAACCTGGCAGCCGTAAGGCTGGTATTGCCGTCAACCTTACGGGTTCATCCAACGTTCCACGTCTCTCTGATCAAGCTCTACCGTCCCAACACCTTCCCCGATCGGATTCCGGTCCCATTGCCACCAGTCAAGGTTAACGGCCAGGAGGAATACGAAGTCGGGCAAATCTTGGACTCCTGTCTACATAGAAACCGGTTACAGTACCTGACCCGAAGAACTACGGTCCACAGGACGACTCCTGGGAACCCGCCTCCGAGGTTCATGCTCCACGCCTTGTCCGGATGTTCCATTCCTGCAATCCTGACAGGCCTGGTCCCTTGGCCCCCAGGAGGGGTCCCTCGGGGGGGGGGTCCTGTAACGTTCCTACCTCGTAGCCTGCTTCCGGCAACACGAGCGGGTCCGTCGGAGCTCAGATGATGTCACGACCGGTGACGTCACGGGACTCCTCCCCCTGGTCCTATTTTAAGCAGCGGGGTCATTTGCCTGGCGTTCGTGCTAGGAGCCTGACGCCAGGCAAACTCCCTCTGCAGCAGACTGCGCTTTTGGGCCGGACAGAGCCCCATCACGCTACCCCGCTATTTGGGCCGGACAGAGCCCCATCTTGCGGTCGCTTCTTTGGGCTGGACAGAGCCCCCTTTTGTTCCTTTCTGTTGGGCCGGACAGAGCCCCCCCTACAAGGCTGTCTCAGCCCTCCACGGCTCTGCCCTCATCCAACCTCCTCAGCAGAGAGATCTCCTCTCCTCTGCCATCAACACAGGGACGACCCGCACTTCACTACCGAGGCCACAGGGTGGCAGCAACACACCCCAGATCTACTCACCGCAAGTATCTTACACTAATATATGAGATTACTGTGAAGTGTCATTGCATAGAGCATACTACTGTGAACTTCCATTTGCATAGAGCATAATACTGTGAACTACCATTGCATAGAGCATAAGACCATGAACTTCCAGATCTTGTCAGTCATTACCATTTGCTCCCAATCTTGACGGTATATAGCCTATGCTAAATAAAATCACTTGTATTCTAAATCTCACCTGGGTCTTCCAAATTAACTGCTTCCTGCCCATGTTAAGGGAACTATACTTCATATCATATATATATATATAGATACAGTCCTCTGAAGCTGAGATCCACAAGGGTGGCAGCAACATACCCCAGATCAACTCACGGCACCTGTGCTAAATAAAATCACTTGTATTCTAAATATCACCTGGGTCTTCCAAATTAACTGCTTCTTGCCCATGTTAAGGGAACTTTACTTCATATCATATATATATATATATATACAGTCCTCTGAAGCTGAGATCCACGCCATCCATTATAGTCATACCAGCCGCATTACAAGAAGCTGATGTCCTGAGTAAAAAAGAGCAGACACCAATTACAACCTGATTTAACCTGTAGCAAAGACATTGGACATTTTATGTGCCAACACCTTTTACTTCTTTACAGCACACCTTTCAATTTGCTTTAAGCAGATTCTTGGGAGTTCTTTATGCATCCTTAAGCTCCAATCTGGGCATACTAAATACAAAATACTATGGTAGTACTGGCTGTATCTTTTAATAGCAATTATCAGCTTTGTGCACAGGCTGTACTGCTAGCTTTTACAAGGTAAGAAGAAGCATCTCGGTTAGGTGCTTGGCATTAATGCTTATTGCATTGACAGAGAAATACATAGCTGCAATAAAACATGTTCCAATAGCAGATACATATTTCAATAAAATGGGTAAAAAGTTAACACTGTCAGGTTCAAATGGACTTTGAGTATCAAATGTTTTTGGAACTCCATCAACCTATCAATTGGAAAGTTCCCGATGTTCAGTTAGGACGTGTATCTTTTATTCAATGCTGGGCATACAGCTTACAAAGCCTATGGTACTGATCCTTTGCCACAGTCTATCACTGGTAACCAAATCTGTTCTGCGTAATAGAATATAGACATATAGACAATAAATATTGGGTAACATCCTTTAAATTAAAACTCATATTTTCAGCAGGAAAAACAGAAACCACATAAGGTGCCCTAAAAGAGAACTGCTAGGTAAAAATGGAGGGCACCATGAAAGAGTGATAGTGTTTAGGGCTGGTGGGCCCCTGGACAAAAACGGAGGGAAGCAGTTTATGGAAACCCTGGCAATGGATTGGTGGCTGTAGCTAGTGGGAACCATAGTTGCGCTAGATGGGGCCCTTGGAAGCAGTGATGACAGAATCTATTACTTCTACATAAAACAAGTTATACAACAAACAGAAAACATTTATTGGCCTTGTGTGATATCTTCACAGCAACTCTATTAAAATATCTTACATACAGTACATACAAAAGATGCTTGTCAAAAATACATACGATACAAAATCCATCCAAGATGAGACTTTCTCAATCCACTGTACATAGGTGACTAACAAATCCAATCAGCAAAACATAGTCGCTGCTTCAAGTGTGCATTGTGGTGTTCAAGGATGCATTCCTCTTTCTCCAAGCAACTTTTGTGATAATAAGATATTTGTTAATAAAGTTGTATGAAAGATATCAAGGTTAGTGAGCTTTCTGTTTGTTGTATAGTGGTGCACAAGGATTTATTTACCATTTTTCTTCATGTTTAGTTAACATAGAAAGTCCCCAGCACTCCAAAGCAATTATATTCACTGCCTTAATTGTGAAAACTCCATGTAACAAACATAATGCCAATAATCTGGGGGTCTCGCAGGGCTCTTTTCTAAAGGCAACATAGAGACTATGGGGGGGATTTACTAACCTAAACACACGCACGCACCAGGTGCGTGTGATTTACACACAGCAAAACTTATTTATCAAACATTAGCAATAACTTTTTTGCATGGCGTTTTCACAAAAATTGGTGACAGTGATTGCTTTGGAGTGTTAGTTAGTGACTTTCTATATCCACTCAGTTGTTATTCATCGACCAGGATCTGCTCGTAGACTCTAGCAGGTGCCGGCCAATAGTAAACAGTTGGGCGGAGCTAGCTGTCACTGCTGGCTGAGCCCAATTATTATTTTTTTATTTTTTAAAACATCTTTCTTTTTTTACATTTAATATTTATTTAAATTTTTAAAAATATTTTTCCACTTTGTCTTTTTTTCCCCCGGACTTTTTTCACTATTTGTTATTCTGCTTGGTACCATGGAGGTACCGAGCAGAATAGCCGAGCCAAATGCCGCTCCGTGGCATTCAGCTATTCACTGACTGCCTTTCAGCCTGACTATGTGAATAGCACTGAGTGAGCTGCCGGAGCTTCGGCTCAGCCGATCCAGATGTTGGATCAGCTGAGTCGAAGTCCTTCTGCACTTTGGCTCAGCCAAACATGCAGAGCATGTTCGGCCAACCGAAGGCAGCCGATGTACGGCTGAAATCAGCCTACTGAGCCAAAGTTAATAGCCGAACATTGTTTTGCTCACTTCACTACGGCTCTGTTATTCACTCGGCTGCCTTCGGCAGCTTTGTACATAACCCCCATAGTTAATTTTCCTAATTTTCCTTAAGCCATTATCTTTGGTATTGTATAGCTGGTTATTCTATTGACATCTTGTGGTCATTTTGGTTATCGCACCATGTTTTTCTGCATTCCCTCCCCTTATGTGTAATGTACCACCCTCCTCCTCCAACTAGTGTTATTGCTGCCTATTGTAGGACCACATGTACATGCAAGCTTGGAAACATTATCATTCTTGACCTTCAAATACCATCTATTCCTGCATCTGCTGTATCCTGTTGTCTGCTGTAACCTCTTGCATAGAATAAACCACCTTCGTGGGTGAAAAGGTAGTTGGTGAGTTCAGCTATCTAAAAAGAATGGTCCGCAGTGATTATATCTGCTTACACAGGCCAGGCATTATGTGGTGAAACATACACCTCATAATTAGAGCCAATGTGTGACACCAAAGCTGTCACATGTCGGCTCTATAGATCGGGAAATGAGTGATCACATACCACTGATCACTAATTTCCCAATCTTCTCCCTGTAGAGTGCGGTGACTGTCAGTCACTTCTTCCCCCTGTACTTGACTGGATGGATGGATAGAGGAGGGGGCAGGCAGCCAGCGGGGTGGATGCTGACAACATTGTCGGGATCTGTCCTCCTGTGATCCTTAAGAGAACTATGGCCAAAAAAGGCTTGCCAAAAAAGGTTGGGCCATAGTTCTCTTTTAACTTTGCCTCACTGCAGGGGTACTTTTTTGTCTGTAGATGGGCTTTAAATCAAGAGAAACAGAGTATCCAGGACAATGTGATTTTACTCTTTAACTGGGGAAAATTATTGAGAGCCATGTATTAGGTTCATATATTTGCTACTTTTCCATGCCTGCAAATAAACCAGTAGAAATCTGTGGTGATGCCACTGAGCTTGGAGCCATGGGAGCCAAATGATTAATGAAGAGCCTCAGATTAGGGATTTAAATGATTAAATTTTAGAAAATTTAGGCACAATAATCAAGCTTCAGAATATAATTTTTGGCCTCTGTTGGACTAAATTAAGGTCAAGTTTAGGGTATATTGCAAACTACTATTGTCTTATTATATCTAGCAATAATTAAACCATGAAACCAAATAAATCCCATAAAACTCTATTTTCTCAACACAGTTGAACTTAGGTACTTTGCAGCATTATAAGGAAAAGATAGGAATGCCAGTCGCAAACTTCTGTTTGCAGTTTCTTACAGGTCATTTGCAATATATCAGTTCTTGAATGTTAGAATGCATTTTACCTAACCCAGATCATCATTTACCTAAGATTAAGTGGGATATCTTATATCATACCTGGAGCATATCAAACTTAAAGATGCCAGACTTGTCCTCCCCAAACATAAGGTTCAGTATGGAAATCTAGTGGAGTAGATTATGGCTTTTCATGGCAAATGAAAGAATACCTAAGTTCTTTTCTGCTGTAGCACCTCAGATGAAAATGTGGAACATACCCCGACAGAAACTGGGCCCTGAGAATTTGAACGATTATAACATTTTAGCAGTCATACTTTATACTATTTGGATTAGTACAGTTGCTTGGCTTCAGTCTCTCTCCAATGTAAGGAGCCAACAATTTCACTCTAAACCACTGCCATTTCCACAAGCATGTTTAGATGTAGCAAAAAGCTTTCAACCCACAAACAGTCATGTGAAACAGAAAGTGCACCTTCTCTGAATTCTATAGTTTTAAGTAGAGGTGCACCAAAATTACATTTTGAAACCGAAAATAAAAAAAAATGTCAGGCCATTTCCACAAGCATGTTTAGATGTAGCAAAAAGCTTTCAACCCACAAACAGTCATGTGAAACAGAAAGTGCACCTTCTCTGAATTCTATAGTTTTAAGTAGAGGTGCACCAAAATTACATTTTGAAACCGAAAATAAAAAAAATGTCAGGCCAAAACCGTAAATATTTTTTTTTCTACTGTCGGGGGTTTTAGGGAAATATCAGGGGTCTAAATAGACCCCTGATATTTCCCTTTTAAAATAGAAAAAGAGATTGAAGACAAAGAGTCCTCAATCTCTTTTTCTGCAGCCCCTGTTATAATGAACAGGAAATCCTCTATATTGAGTGTTCATTCATAACTTGTTTAGATAGTATGATTACCATGTCCACAATCATGTATGAACAGGAAGTAATGTAGAGCACTTCCCATTCATTTAGAATTGGGGACACAGTAAACAAACTATGTCCTAAAATATTTACAAACAGTCAGCAATTACTAATGGATGACTGCTTGTTACTGTTCTCCATCCTAACTTGCTGTCACAGGAGGATGAGCCAGTGCGGGGAGGAGAGCCTGGTCTATTTTGACAGCTGACTCTTCCCCCACAATGTCAGCTTGGCCTCCTGTGACAGCTGTCTTTGTCCCCACACTGCCGCTCTCCATCCTGATTTGAGTGGGTTGGTACGGGAGGAGAGCTTGGGCTCCTGTGACAGAGCTGACAGCGGTCTCTGCCCCCACTCTGCTCTCCATCCTGATTTGAGCGGTGAGGTATGGGAGGAGAGTGCAGCCTCCTGTGACACACCGGTCACTCACAGTGTCCTCATCTGACAGTTTATTTCCTCCCTGCTGTATGCTGTGCTATGTCAGAGGGGACACAAAGATCTGTACTGAAACAGAGTTTAAAAATAAAAAATTAAACATAAAAATGATAATCCACTGATCTGACCTTAAATAGTTCACTGCATTACAATGACAAAGAAGCACAAACATAGGCTTATTCAAAAATGTCAGAATGTCACCATGATTACCAGCAGACATTGAGGTTAGGCTAAAACTGGTGTTTATGATCCCTCCCATTATACCATCTACTATTTCCAGATGGTACTTGTGGCATTTTGCCACAAAAAAAAATGTTTTGCAGCTGAAATGTCAGTGCATCCCCAGGTTTAAGTATCAAGACATAATAAAAAATCATCTGGATCTTAGCAGGCCTTAGAATTAGGTAAGTACAACCTCAGACGAACAACACATGGCATAATACAACGTGTCAATATTAATTTTACAAAAAACATGAAGCCAAAATGAGGAGATTATATGTGAGAAAGTACATCCTTATTGTTTCAATAGAGATTAAGAAGCTAAGGATGGGCTGAGTGTTCGATTCGAACATGAGTTCGAATCGAACATCGGCAGTTCGAGTGCTCGCCGAGCGCTGAACTTTATGGGATGTTCGCGGTCTGTTCGACCGCGTACATTCCATAATACAAAATGCCCACTAAAGCTCTGATTTGTTAAAGCCTTGCATCTGACCACAGGTCAGGTGCAAGACTTTGCCCAATCAGGGCTCAGCGGAGGAGGGGCCTGAAGGAGAAAGTTCTCTTTCAGGTCCCCCCATGTGGGCGGGGGCAGTAGCCAGCTTGCTATTGGATATTGCATTTTACAATATCCAATAGCAGGCTGGGTATGGCTCCCAGCCTGCAGACGAAGTGGAGGCAGAGGAGCCGCGGCTGGACCGAAGAAGAGAAGCGGACGGACCGCCGGGACAGCGAGCGGACGGACTAGGAGGCCGGGACAGCGAGCGGACGGACCAGGGGACCGGAGGCCGTTACAGCAGCGCAGGTAAGGGGGCAGTACACAATATTTATCACATGTACCGGCAACTGTATGAGGGTCGAACGTTCGGCTCATCCCTACTGCTAATCAAATGTCCTTGATTAATTGATCATCAGCAAGTATGACCATATAAAAGCTGAAGTTTTAGCAGTTTCCTGGCCTGGAGCATTCAGGTGTGTGTTAACACAATGCCAAGGAGGCAAGACATAAGCAAGTAGGAATGTGCAGATACCAGTTCAGTTACCAGTGCTGATACTTGGCAATTTGACAAGAACTACCAGGGTTAGAGCTGCGACCTGGCCCTGGGAGTCCACCACTGTCCTGAAATCATTAGTCTGTATTGTTTTAGAAAAACTATCACGTGACACTAAACAAAAATATATCAGTAATTGGTATCTGAGTACTTGTACTTGGTTTGGAAAAAATGGTACATCCCCAATATATACTGTATATGTATATACTGTATACAACACACACACACATATACAGTATATATTGGGGATGTAACATTTTTTCCAGACCAAGTACAAGTACTCACAGATACCAATTACTGATACATTAAGTATCTGGACATCCCTATATGAAATGATCTTAGAGAAGCAATTGCTGCTGCCCAGCAATCTGGGAAGGGTTATAAGGCTATTTCCAAATAATGTAAAGTCCATCATTCTACAGTGAGGAAAATGTATCACAAATGGAAAAAACATTCAAGACAGTTGCCAATCTTCCCAGGAGTGGATGTCCCAGAAAATTCACCCCAAGGTCAGACCGTGCAATGCTCAGAGAAATTGCAAAAAAAAAAACAAAAGTTACATCTCAGACTCTACAGGCCTCAGTTAGCATGTTAATTGTTAAAGTTCATGACAGTACAATAAGAAAAAGACTGAACAAGTATTGTTTGTTGGGAAGTTGGCAAGAAGAGAGCCTCTTCCCTCTAAAAGAAACATGGCAGCATGGCTTAGGTTTGTAGAATTTCATCTGATCAAACCACAAGACTTCTGGAACAATATTCTTTGGATAGACAAGACCAAAGTGGAGATGTTTGGCCATAATTCACAGCACCACATTTGGTGAAATTTGGTGAAAACCAAACACTGCATATCAGAAACAAACATCAACTGTCAAGCTTGGTGGTAGAGAAGGGATGATTTGGGCTTGTTTTGCAGCCACAGGGCATGGGCAGGTTGCAGTTATTGAGTTGATCATGAACTCTTCTGTATACCAAAGTTTTTAGGGTGAAATGTGAGGCCATCTGTCCCAAAGCTTACACTTAGCCAACATTGGGTCATGGAACAGGACAATGATCACAAGCTCACAAGCAATTTTATGGCAAAAAAAAAAAGAAAAGAATCAAGGTTTTGTTATGGCCCTGTTGAAGTCCAGACCTCAACCTGATTAAAATGTTGCAGAAGAACCTTAAGAGAGCTGTGCATAAACAAATGCCCGCAAACCTCAATGAACTGAAGCAACATTGTAAAAGAAGAGTGGGCCATAATTCCTTCACAATGAAGTGAGAGACTGAAAGTCATACAGAAAATTATTACTTCAAGTTATTGCTGCTAAAGTTGGTTCTACAAGATATTGAATCATAACGTGTACTTAGTTTTTCACACATGGCTTCTCCATTTTGGCTTTATGTTTGTAAAATAAATAATGACATGGTGTAATATGTCATGTGTTTTTGTTCATTGGAGGTTGTGTTTACCTAATTTTAAGACCTGTTAAGGACCAGATTATTTTTTATTAGGTCCCGATAGGTAAAAACATAGAATTCAAAGAGGGTGTATTTTCTTTTTCACATGAATGTGATTGTATGTTAATGTGCATGTAATTGTGCAGAGTTATCTAATAAAAGAAAATAATTATTCTTCATGGTCATGGAACTCATTTATCTATGTTTTAAGACCAACCAGGAATATCAGTGCTACTTGGGAGCACCCAAATACTTAATAACTCTCCTTTACCCCAGGGTTTCCAAGGCATGTTCACATTCTCTTAAAATTCTCTCCTTGCAACAAATCCTATACATAATTATAACTCTGTATTGCAATGTACAGTATGTTAGTATGGAGTTACTGTAGGAGTTATTAAACTGTTTAGAAAATCAAACTTGATATTGCGATAAAGAAATGCATCTAAATTTACAGGATGATGGTCCTCGCCAGGGGTGATAAAGTGACACATCTTTCTTTGCATATACTACCTCTGGCAGAACCTTTGAAGCAGCCTCAGCTAATTGTCTCATGCTGTGAGTACAACCTCATCAAATCTTATTTCCTTTTCTTTAACATAGTGTTGCTAAATTTTCATTTGCATTTTATGATTACCAGAGTGGTGTTACATTTTTAACCCAGGATATTATGAACATCAGAGAGTGCATTTCATAGATATCCCCATGTGAGAGACGTGCAAATTGCACAATTTAGGACCAATAATATGCCTATTTCTACCTACTCTCTTATCACTGCTATGGTCTCATGACCTTCAAAAATATATCTTAAATTATCGAGAATAATATTTGCATTATATTTCCCATTGATATTGGCAAAATTATAGCATGTTTGATATCTATTTCAGATATGATCCACAATGCTTAGGATATGTGCAGTCCACATCTTGGTATAAGGGTGCCAGGTATTATTTTAACATTAAAGAGGAACTTATCTTAAAAATGACATCGAAGGTGCCTTTAGAAATGTTTAATAATGGTAATCTACAAACAGATACTTAAAGATAAATGTAGGCTTTTATTTGTATTTTATTTGTATTCCTTCATTTTCGTTTCCTCCCCATTCTTCTCACAGAGGTCATTTTCACTAAGGGCAGGTGAATCTCTACCTTTACTTCCTGGAACACTGGCACATGTGGCTGGACAATGCACATTGTCTCAGAGAAAAAAAAAATACCTTTCACCCAAGATCTCACAAGATTTAGCATTTTACAAATGAGATTTCCCAGCAATGCATTACTGTTTTAGCCTTCCCAGGATGGCTAAGAGTACAAGGAAGTGGAAAAATAGTAATTGTAAGTGAACACAAAATATGTTTGTTTAACTAATGAATGTAAGATGATTTCATATGAGCATGCAGAGCTGCATGCTGATGTGATTTTTAGTGAAATGGGGTAAAGGTCCTCCAAAGTGGAAATTGAAAATTCAAACCTTAAAATAAATCTGCTGTTTTGAAGGCAAAGAATGGTCACACTAAATTATTGATTTGATTTGGATTTGACTTTCCATTTTGTTAATTGATAAAAATAAACTATTAATACTTTTATTCCTGAAAGCATTCTTACTTTAAAGCATTTTTTCACACCTACCTAAAACTTTAACACAGTAAGAGATATATAGATATAGATAGATAGATAGATAGATAGATAGATAGATAGATAGATAGATAGATAGATAGATATTGTGTACACATACACACAATATAAAGATGAAAGGTTCAGTATGTATGGTTTATGTTATTTTAATTAGTTTTAATACCATTGCCAAAAGTTTAGTATTAATGCATTTTTTTAAATTAATGCACTTATTAAAGGTTAAGTGAGTCCATCTAACCAATCTGCTGCATCTAGAGACATCATTAGTTTTAGAAAAGCTGATGTATTAGCTTTAGTAAGATGAATTGCACTCCTCCTGGGAAATTTGTCATGCCAGAATAACACCAAATTCTCTGGATGGAAGGAGCATTTAGTTCCCTTATATTTTATATTTTATTAATTATTTTTTAAAAGCAACAAATTATGTATCAACTCATTGCTTGAGCTAAAATAGTTTACTTCAGAACTTATAGTTGACTAACTATATATCTAAAGCCAAAACTTTTTTTTTATGTTTGGAACCCACATTGTCATTGAAACAGAAGGTGATGGGAAACCCACATTGTTATAGTTGTCACCAGAACAGAAATAGAGGGGAAATCTTCCAATAAGGACACAAACATAAAAAAATTATGAAAGAGGTTTTAATTATTCTCTTCTCAAGGTAGTAAAAAGTGGGTGAATGCTTACAATGTGTTGCATCATTCACTAACCGGCTAAACTGATCAAAAAAAAGTCCATAATGCAGTAGTGTAATCCTACACTACTAAGTGCTGAGTGTAAAATACAGCAGGGCTCAAAATTTCAGGTCCTAAGCTACTAGCCAGGTCTTAAAAGTTACTCACCACCAGGTGCCCTGCCTGAACCCACCACATCTCATGTGCCTCCCCTCCTTTAACATTGCCTCTCCCACCTTAAATTCCACCATTTAAAAAACCAAAAAAGGAGGAGATAAAAATAAACCCAACAGACAAGTAAGCCCTCTTCACACTCAACATGGTGTGAATTCCACCCAAATTGATAAACCCTATACACGCAATTTTCACTCGCAAATTGAGCCCTGAAATACAGTATTCTTTCATAATGACCATAGTTTTCTATAGAGGTTATAAATGTTGATACTAGGTATGAGGGAATATGCCCGAGTTTGTTCGGCTGAAGGTTCAGTAAATCCTATGCCAATATAGCAATCCATGTTACTATTGGTTTGCATTAGTTTATGGTGAGCATGTGAATGTAAATCCCTAGTTATGATAGCACTATCTCCATTTACTTTAATTTATTTTCATATATACATCTTTCTCTCTCATATATATATGAGATACACTGATATATATACACTGAGTGGCTAGATTATTATGACCACCCCATCAGTACTTCGTTGGGCCACCTTTTGCCTTCAATACTGTGGCGATTCTTCTTACGTTCAGACCCAGATTTTCTGCTGACTGTCCAGTCTTTAAAGACTTTAACAACAGCTGCTCTTGAACATTTAACAAATTCTGCTGTTTTGCTGATACTCGCTCCATGGCTCTGAGCGCCAACAATCATCCCACGTTCAAAGGCTAAATCGCGTTGTTTACCCATATCTTCAGAAAAAAATCACTTCTACTGTCATGGTAAACAACCTGCTTCCCTATTTATAATGGTCTGACCCTCTAGCAGCTTCAGCGCGAAATTATAGCTAATTTGCCTACAAACATCAGGTGGTCATAATAATCTGGCCACTCAGTGTATATACCAAGAAGGATGTAGATAGCCTTTTTCCTAATTTAGTTGGTGTTAGGTCCACAGCTTAGAAAAACAAAGGTTACATTTTGAGTGCCTCATTTCCTCAAGTGGCGTTGGAGCGGGAGCAAGGCCAACTACATTGCAGCTCTTACATACTGGCACTAAAGGAAATAGTAGCTAACTTTGAAAATCAAATTTCCCCATTTTGAAGCCTTATATGCAATTTATTGGCCATAAAAAGTGTATGGGGATTTGGGTACTGCCCTGGGGGACATGAATCAATGACAAAAAAAAACTTTTAAAAAATACAGTTTTTAAAGTGATTTTAACATCACTTAAAGTGTAACAATATCTGCCTATAAAGTGGTGCATCTGTACAATGTATAGAACCTGCTGCAGCAAAACTGACATTTCTAAAGAAAAACAAATGACTTTTTTTAAAGCGTGCGCTTCCCCCTCCCAAACAATACCAGGTCTGGTAGGAATTTTAGGAGGGACCCCATTTTAAAAAAAAAGCATTGGGTTCCTCCAAAAGTCATACCAGGCCCTTAAGACCCTGTAGGATTTTTAGGAGGGACCCCATGTAAAAAAAAACAGTGTGTGGGGGTATATTTAACCTGTGTACCCCTAAAATTCCCAACCAGAGCCTTGATCCGAGGGTGCTTTTCTAGGATCGCCCCTGGAAAAGCACCTTGTCCCTCTGCCGATGGGGACAAGGTCCTCTTCCCCACAAGCCCTGGGGCGTTGGTTGTGGGGGGGTGGGCAGGGGGCTTATTCACATCAGTGTACCCCTTTAATAAAGGGGCACCCAGATGCGCCCCCCTTGCGAATGAGTTGAACAAAAGTTTTTTTAAAAAGAGGCCACACTTTTGAAAAAATCCTTTATTTGAAAACAAAAGTTTTTGTTTCATAAACATCGGGCCAGTTTGTGGAGCTGGCAAAACAAATAGCAGAGAGGTGACTCACTCTGCTACCGCTCTGCTATCTTTAGCTGTCAAATACCGGATCGCTATTTAGCAATCTGATATTTGTATGTAATGACTTCATTCTTACTGAATTAAGCCATTCCATACTTCATTCTATACTGAGGCATTAATTAATGCATTGTAACTGCTGAGAATCCGTGGTTACCAGCATTACAGAGCCACAAACAACTGGTCACATACAGTGTACGTGGCCAGTCATTTAGGCACTTTGTGGCTGGACGTACAGTGTACATCTCCCATCACGAAGGGGTAAAAAAGACAGACCTATTTAAAAGGAAAACTCAACGGGACTTAATTATGGTTGAAAATTGACTAATCGAAATGGGCGAAAAACCAAATGTGCATAAGAATAATCATGTGATGTATGTAAAGCAGTTCAAAAACAGACAATGGCAGATACATTAGCTCATGCAACATATTTACCACAATCATATAAGCTGGTATCTAGCAAAAAGCAGCAATCCATCTTATTAAAAAGAAGAATAAAAGGTATGCAGTAAAACATTTGTGCAGTACCATGACAGTTACAAACAAAATGTAAACCTTGACATTTGTCATTGCTTTTTTGTGCAACACACCAGTTTGTGTTCGGTAATACGTGTGCGCATCATGGCATGTTTTTCTCACTCATAGGCATAGAGCAAACACGATTTTATGAAATCAGCCCACCACCCCCACGACAGCAAAGTCCCAGCCTATGGACATCTCAAAACAAACAAACAAAAAAAAACATTTCATTTTAGTAAACATTTCTTAAAGAATCTGGAAACTTCAAAATAACTTTAAAACCTCTTAATGGGCATTATAGTCATGCTTAATGAGGTTTGGCACGAACACTAACAGCTCATCATTTGGCCCTCTAGAACAGGTTGTAATTGAGGTTCTAAAGCTATTTAGGCACAATACACATATAGTCAGATGCCCTGCAAATGCCTGTTAGTAGTACAGTTCCCGAAAATCCCCACACGATTCTAACAAATTAATAACAAAGATATATTTAAATGTATCAGAAAATACTGGTCATGTACATACTATGTGCATGAGGTACAGAGGACTAACGGCACACATTATACCTTCTGGGGAAGACATATGTTGTCTATCAAGTTTGGTTTTCATGAAATCAAACTTTTGTGCAGTACAATAATCTATGTGTTCTGAGACTGGGGCATATGATAAAATAAAAATATGGCTGCATTTAGAAAATTGACATTATTGGAGGGCCATGTAAAATATCATAAAGTGCTTTAGCTTACCTTAATCACATTCTTAGGCCCTTTATGATTGGGTGGGAGCTGCCTTAGTGACACCCTCTGGAAGGTCCACAAAAAGCTGCTGCATGAGGCAACTGCAGTTCTCCCCTACCATCAAATGAAGAACATCTGCTGAGAGACTTATTTTTAGAGAGCTAATCTCAGATCAATTCTATGCTCCATTGAACTCTGCTAGCAACCAAAGAACCGAGGACTTTTGCTAAGTAGCTTTATTCTTATTTATTTTTCCTTTTGCTGTCTATTATTGTCTATTACCTGTTTTAATATCCTATCTGTGAATATTTTTCTGCATCATTTTTCTTTTCCCTTATTAAACAATATTTTAAAATCATTAAGCTTTATTTTTATGTTCTAACTCAGAGTTTTAAGATCCTTGGCTGGAGTTAAAGTGAGCATTAGAGGCATAGCTTAAGGTAAGAATTGTCACAGCATTTGGTAGGAAAAGTGTGTGTTTCCTTTCTGTTAGGTGGTGGCAGCTATGGTTTGCATGTGTAAAGGGTTACCTGCAGAGTTAACCAACCCCAGTAATGATCACTCTGTCTGATGGCCTCAGAATTTTATCCCGTGAGCTGGAAAATCTCTATGCAGGGTGAGGCTGAGAGCAGTGGCGTAACCAGAGTTATGGGCGCCCGGGACAGAACATTTTTTTTCACCCCCCCATATTATATAAACATCCACTGGAACTGTACCCAACCCACCCTCCGCGGTCCCCCCCCGCTGTTGTCCCGCTGATCCCTGCCTCCACTGTGCCCGGTGCGAGCCCGGGATCAGCATGTCGCCTGTGACACAGGGGATCAGAGAGAGCTGGGTACACGAGCTCCCTCCGGTCCCCTCTCCTCTGAAAGAATGCGGAAGTGTTGTATAATACATCACTTCCGCATTCTTGTGTCACTCTCCAGCTTCAGAAGCTG
>NW_017308172.1:42081-45864 GCF_000935625.1 Nanorana parkeri
CCCCCACATGTAGCACACAGAGACCCCCCACATGTAGCACACAGAGACACCCCCCCATGCAGCAGATCTCCTTACAGTTCTGTGCACTGAAGCAGCACAGTCAGAAGCAGGTCCCTGATCAGATGGCTGCTCTTTGGAACTGTGTGGCCGAGGCTCCAGCACGGCCGCATAACCTGCCATAACTGAGCCTGTTGCCTGCTGCCATGATCTGTTTGACAGTCGGCCCGGCTCGCGACAGGCGCCCCCCGCCATCTATGCGCCCGGGGCGAACGCACCCCCCTGGTTGTTACTCCACTGGCTGAGAGTGACATCATTAGAGATACAAGAGTGTAAAACTGGCCAGCAGTAGGACATGACGTCAACTTGGCCAAAATGCACAAAATACACAGAGTAATGCAGGTGTTTTATTACCAGAATTGAGAGACCCCCAAAGGATAAAGTAGTGCAAAGCTGGCCAGAATTAACACTAGTCCCAAGTCACGCTTCCTGCTGCCCCACAAAAAAGTGAGCCAGCCACAATGTGATCTACTGCATTCCGGCCTGAATCGGGCCAAAACGCACTGTGGCTGGTGTGAACTAGCCCTCAAAGTTCTGAAGAATCATGTGAAATGTAGTTATTTTTTCGATGACAGTATTACTATGTTGATTACTGTACTTTGGTTGTAGAATCTGTGCATGCTGCATAGCACTTCAATAAAATCATAATATACAATGTGGACTAAGAGACCTGTTTACAAATTGCATGGTAATAAAAATCCATCCTGACTCCATACAAGATCTAAGTGACACATCTAGGACTGGAATATTTACATGGAGCCAGACATCATCACTTCAGAATGCCTAGGGCAGCATGATGCATAAATACAACCCTGACTGGCATGCATAATATTCATTTTTCAATGCCCATGTTAAAATTTTTCACAATTAACCTTCTTTATAATGTTAATGAACAAGCTCATGGCATGCTTTCTCCAGAATATAACAGTAAAACTACCACACATTTTTATCAAACAGTACTTTGACTCGTTAATGACTGAAGTCTCCTTTCATACCAGAACCTTTGCGTTAATGCAGGTTGCACAGACATTTATTTACGGGGCCCTCATTTCCATTTTTAGAAGGCTTTACTTTAATTTACTTAGATAGAAAAGTGCAAGTCAACAATCAAACAATTATTCAGTCAGAAGAAACTGCAACAAAATGTACTGATATGTACACGCTCTGTGTATTTTTCCATATTCATGCATTTTGCCTGCACTGAACCAATGTAGCAAAATTAATACCAAGGCATTAGCGAGCAAGCCCTAAAAATGATTAAAGTACATCAAAGGGCTTCTGTGTGGCAGCCTAAACAGGTCTGAAGTACAGTGACTATGTAATGTAAGAGCCTCACAAATTAAAAAAAAACTTATTTTATCACTCCTGAGCAAGCCAACTCTTTCTTTGAGTCTCACATGCTCCCTCTTCCGAGCACTACAACTTACAGAGGGAGGATTTCAGCAGCACAGACAGTTCTGCAAATCCAGAAAGCAACCAAATCTGCTCCTCTTTCCTCCCCAGTTGTCCTTTTTTAACAGATGTGTAGACCTCAATAATAAATGCCATACTTAACCAAAAGTATTACACTACACTAAAAACTTTTATTATAATGTTTTTGTTTTTTTTAAAAGCCAGTATAATGGAAACAAAGTAATGAATAAAGCATGTGTGGGTTAAGTCAATCATTTTTTACTTACTCATTCTTTATGATTCATGTAACTGGCTGGGTGTAAGGGTGTCTCTCTTTCTCTTCTCAGAAAGTTGGGAGGTATGTAGGGGAGCATCAGATCTTCTCCCTGGATGCAGTGCTCAGACCAGAGTGGCCATTAGGGATAGGCTTGATGTTCGAGTCGAACAACAGTTTGAGTCAAACACCGCTAGTTCATGTGTTCGGCGAACACACACACTGTCAGGGTGTTCACCGGGTTGTTCGCCTGCCGAGCGCCTCACAAGGCACTGCGCACCACACAGTGCCTTGTGTGAGCCCTGATTGGGTAACACAATGCACCTGACCACAGGTCAGGTGCAAGACTTTGCCCAATGATGGCACAGTGCACTCTAAGAGCCATGATTGGGCAAAGTAATGATGACTTTACCCAATCATGGCTCACAGCTAAGCCCCAAACTATATAAGGCTGCTTATACCGCAGCCTTAAGTAGTGTGTTGCTGGAGTTAATGATAGAGTTAGGTGTAGTTTAAGCTAACTGGTGTCAGTACTTTAGACAGCATGTTAGTGCTATATACATATGCTATGTACTGTATATAGTATTATCTTCTGTGCTGTATATTCGCTGTCTTTTTGTTTGTATCAGTGGCATTCCTGGTGCTCTTCCTTCTGTGCCACCAGTGTTCCCATTTTTTAAATTTTTTTAGCAGCAGGTTCATAAATGTCAGTTTTGCTGCAGCAGGATCTATACATCGTACAGATTTGCCACTTTACATGCAGTTTAAGGGGACCCCCCAGGCACGATATTTAAAGGAATTTTTAATTTTGATTGTTTCACTTTAAGCAATGATAAAATCACTGCTCCTTTAAAAACTGTATTTTTAAAAAGTGTTTTTTGTATTGATACATGTCCCCCAGGGCAGTACTCGAATCCCCCATACAATTTTTATGGCCAAAAACTTGCATATAAGCCTTCAAAATGGGGACACTTGATTTTTTTAGTTCTGGTACCATAGACTTACATTGAGTACCAAGTTTGAGTTAGAAATTTTGAGTTCGAACCGAACTCGGATGTATTCAGCTCATCGCGAGTGACCAATCCCCATGCCTGAAAATCTAATGAAGAGGGAAAAGTTATCATCCCTCTGTAAGCTCCAGCACAAATTCCACACAGAGTTTGCACTGGCTTTGAATCAGAAAGGAAGGGAATGCCAAACAAATGTAAAAAGGTAATAGTTTGTGAGTATAAGAGTCTATTTATTGTGACTCCTTCCAAATCATCAGCCTAAAGTTCCTTTTTTATATGCCTGTCAGAGGCAGTTAAATCCTGTTGCCAACACTATCTTCCAAGACACAGAAGTGAATATTTGAAGCAGAATTCAACGTTTCCCTGAGCTCCAGCACCACTGTAAAATCAGTCCCTCATGGCTGTGTAATCCTGCATCCACAGCTGCAACATCTTAGCGTCTACTGTACTGATTCAACCTCTCATAAGACTGCTTTGAGATGGAAACAGAAATGACAAATGTGAAGTCCAGATCAGGTTTGGTCAGGGGACTGATGAGTTCCTCTTATATAACCGCATGAAACATTTGCCACAAATTATGTAGTTTGGTGAATGGTAACCCCTGCTTTAAGTTAAAAACAGTTGTTTAGAAACATCTATACAGTATATGCTTACATTAATGAATCTGTGTATGTCCACTTTTCTACAGATGTGTATGTACATGAGTGCATATCAGGCAAATTGTTTACATCCGTGGGAAGAGCACTTCAATGTCGAATACTTAACCAAAATTGTATTGGCTTTTACAAATCGATTTAGAACAACAGGCATTGCATTTACATTTAGGGCTATGACGAATTAACATTCCAACAGTCATAAAGAAATTAGTAGCTTTGTTCCAAAGAAAGAGTGATGAGACACACCACATGTATTTATATCACATAATAGCAGAGTAAAGCCATGTGACAGTGAGAAAAAGCATGCCTTTGTCTAATAACAAAGAGTAGAAAAATGTGAATATAGTATGCGAAAATAATCTAAAAAATAAAACACTGAAAGTAGTTGCTAAAA
>NW_017308172.1:47824-52383 GCF_000935625.1 Nanorana parkeri
GCATGCGCAGTTCAGATATTATGGCGCAGCGTGCACCTGCACAGACACCGTGGGACATGAGAGAAGAGGAGGACAGAGGAGTCAGCGCTGGAGGGACAGCTGAAAACTACAGGAAAGAAGAAGATCAGATTAACAGACATCATTTAGGGTAAGGCCTTACTTCAGCACTGGGGAGGGGGGGACTTTTGACTTTAATGTCACTTTAATTACAGTTATTGTTATCATTATACAGGATTTATATAGCACCAACAATTTGCTCAGCGCTTTACAAAATAGAGGAGACAGTATAGTTACAATACAATTTACAGTAAAATACAGTTTCAGAACAATAGGGTTGGGGGGGCCCTGCTCGTGAGAGCTTACAATCTAGTAGGAAGGGCAAGTGATACAAAAGGTAATAATTGTTTGTATTGAGTTATTGGAGGAAGTAAAAGCCAGTTAAGGTAAGGACAGTTAAGGACACTTGCCTTTATTGTCTAAATCTAGATTGCCAATCAGGATCCACATCTCCAGTGTGTGTGTGTGTGTGTATATGTATGTGTATATATATATATATATACACACACAAATATACAAAGATGAGAGAATAAAACAAAAATAGGCCTGTTCATTCATTCATTAATTTGGTCATTCAATTCTATTTGTTATATAAACGTTTACAAGTCTAAAATAAGGTTTTTCAGGGAAAGACAAAAAAAGATCTTGAACATGTCCCCCTTTCTTTCTATTACATTATTGGGCAATACCATATGCATACCCTATAGGACTTGTAGATCAACTGCACATACAGTAAAACAAATGATGACAGTATGCTAGGTTAGAAAAAAAAAAAGGGTTTCAAAAGTGCTTATACAACACAACAGTGGTACAGATAGTAAAAAACATTATGAATTTTGGGAAATAAGTTATATAGCACATAGGGGTCAATTCACTAGGAGCTAAATACCACATGAAGTTTTGACATAAAATAACTCATGTGTTATTTCTTGAGCATACAATTCACTAAAATGTATGAGTTATTTACTGGATGAGATATTTCTTCAAAACATGCGTTATTTATCTCATATTTTTAGCGTTATTTTTGATAATATCTTTTCACCTTTTTCACCAGCCAAAATGTAAAAAAAAAACGTTTTATTGTATCCCATTCCTGCCTTTAGGATAGCATTCTTCTCTATATCCTTCTTTAGATGAACCTATAGTCCAGCAATGTGTTCGGGAATACTTGCTCTGCCTGAAATTGAAGAACACTTGCACACTGCCACAGGCTGACAGACTTTAAATACCAACTGCCCCAGACAAGTGCTGTGTACCGCATACTTTTTTTTGTGTGAATTGACGTTAATGTATTTCATGCAAACGTTATGTCATGTTTTTACAGTTCATGCATTATTTATCTCAATATATTCAATACTTTAAACATTTCATTATTGCACACAATATTTCACAGGAAACGGTCACGTGACCTGAATATTGCATGCAATTTCATTTAGTGAATTGACCCCATAATCACTATATGTGAATCTCTTACTTGTTGGTTGGTAACTTGATCGTTCATGCTATAGTAGTGGAAAAAATGCATTGTATTCAAAAGATGCTCCACATGGACCACGAATAGTACCCAGCTGTGATCATAACTAATCAGAGGGTGTTCTAGCACTCTGGCTAGCTGCTTACATGGCCAAGAACTGGAGCATATATTGGCAACTAATGTGTGGCACATTGCATGGAAAAATGTTGAATTGTATCAGTAGCAAAAGGAGTCATGGGTATCATGGGACTGCTGGCAAATGACATTATATAAGGGTGCAGTGAAGGAACCAAATGAAAGAAACATAGTAGAAACTCAGGAGATGGTATCTGGCAGACAACAGGAGAATACTACACTGCAATCTAATAAAAAAGTGCTGGAATGCAGCAAAAGGGAGCACCTGACATTTGTTAGAGCTTTTAATGACGGTTGGTCTTGTGGCTTAAGAGAAATTCTACTTGGTCAGATGGAAAAGGCGCAACAGATTCCTCCATCTACACTTAACTGCGTGGATGGAGTAATCTCCACCTTGGCCAATCTGTTGCCAATCTGTTGCACATTTTCGATCTGACCACAGAAAATCTGCAGATAAGTGTAAGGTGTATGGGCACCTTTTCATACAGGACTGCCTAGGTGTACCACACAAACAGTCATAGACAAATAGAATGCCAGTACAGAGGGGATAGACAGGAACATACAGAGTCACAATAAGGGGCAATGACCTACACCTACAACCCCAAACACAAGAACACAGAGGTTGAAGTGGGTCAATTAGAGATGAAGGTCCATGACAAGAAATCACCACTGACAGGATCACTATACAAAGCTAAACAGCATAGAACAATACTTACCCGTCACTGGCTGGTGAGTTCTCACAGTGACACAGACAATGAACCAGAACTGGTTTTGTGGTTCCAGATCCTCTAACCACAAAAACAAAAAACAGATGAGACACACATAAAAGACAGCAGAGCCATTATGGTTAATTCACTAAAAATCTCATGTGATAAAATGGTCATGTGACCTTTTTTAGTAAAATATCACATAAGATTAAAAAAAGTCAGCTCACTAAAAACATGAGATAAATAAAGCAAAAACTGAAAAATATTAGATAAATATCACATAAAATACATTAAAGCCAATTTACACAAAAAAAAGGTATGAGGTAATTATCACCGGGCTGGGGCAGTCGGTATATGCAGTCTGCCAGCATGTAGCAGTATGAAAGGAGGCAAATGGAGGCAATGGAAGTATTTGAGAACACATTGTTGGAATATAAGTGCATGCAAAGGAGGATACGGAGAAGAATGCCATGCTGAGGGCAGAAAGGGAACAAGTAAAAAGCATTTTTTAAGCCTTGGCTTGTTTTTAATGCTATGGGTTTTTAGAAGACTTCATCTTTCAGGAAGACCATGATATTTATGCAGGACAATGCTTCATCGCATGCATCAAAATATTCCACTGCGTGGCTAGCCAGTAAAGGCCTTAAAGATGAAAGAATAATGACATGGCCCCCTTCCTCACCTGACCTAAACCCTATTAAGAATTTGTGGGCCCTTCTTAAACGGGAGATTTACTGTGAAGGAAACCAGTACACCTCTCTAAACAGTGCCTGGGAGGCTGTGGTTGCTGCTGCACAAAAAGTTGATCATCAACAGATCAAGAAACTGACAGACTCCATGGATGGAAGGCTTATGTCAGAAAGCCAGAGTTGGAGCCAGAATTCTCTCACGGCAGTTTGCGCATGCGCATAGTGCAGCTAATAGAGTTGTATCACGTGCAGCGTCTCTGCGTAAACATGCACATTATGCGCGTGTTCGTGCGCGTCTTCGTGGGCGCGCACTGAAGCCTTGTTTGAGTTTTTGGCGCCCTCTGGGCTATATAAGGCTGTGGCTAACAAACCTCCTTTGCTGTCAGATTGTCAGCTTCCCTGTGTCCCTGTATCCTGTTCCTGAATTGCTTCTGTTTCTAACCTGGCTTTCGCTTGACTCTTCTGCTTCTCTCCAGTGATTGATCCTTGGCTCGTTCTTGACGATTCTCCTGCTTTACCCCCTGTACTGCGTTGCCTGCACGTTGATGACCTTGGCCTGTCCTGACTACTCTGAAATCCTTGCCTGCTGGACTTACAACTCTCTATGTTACTCCTGCCCCCTGTGCCCCTGTACCCATCCAGGTGCCCCAGGACCAGTGAAGTGAGAGAGGCCACCCTCAACATCTCAGATTCTAAGGTACGTGACAGGAAATTACTTATTGAAAAGAAGGGTGGCTATATCGGTCACTGATTTTGTTTTTGAAAATGTCAGAAATGTTTAATTGTAAATTTTGGAGTTGTTTGTTTATTATTCTCACTTTAACAGATAAAATAAAGTGAGATGGGAATTTTTTTGTTTTCCATTTAGTTACATAATAATTGTGCACACTAATAGTTGCCCAATAATTGTGCACACATAGACATTCTCCTAAGAAAGCAAAACCTCACATTCACTTTCTTAAATATTCAGGTTTGATGATTATTAACATTGTGGATTGACCAAGAGGACTGTAGTTGTTCAATAATGACATTAATCCTCAAAAATACAACTTGCCTAATAATTGTGCACAAAGTGTATTTACCAATGCCAAAAAAGTAACACTTTATGAATGTGATGACAAATACCTGATCACCCAGCATAAGCATTTGTTTGGAAACCTATCTATTCAGGTGTTTGCCTGGATAAACCTTTAATGTGCATCTAAACACCAAAACAAATATTTTATATATTGCAAATTACCAGTCCTTAAATGTAGTGACAGCATTAGTTTTATCTTATATGATTTTTTTCCCTTTATTTTCACCTTGTGATCTGGCCAGTAATATACTCCCTGTCTTAGGGTAGCTCTATTGTATGGAGAAACAATAGAGCCACCCTTGGAAAGCAGGATTGTTATTCTGTGATAAGGGTAAAGATAGATGCACTAGCAAAAATTATTTACAGTATGCTCTATAAACAAAACAATAACTCCAATCATTGTTATTAACATATATATA
>NW_017308172.1:52478-129676 GCF_000935625.1 Nanorana parkeri
ATATAATCTTTAAATAATAGACTCAACACCATAATATGGGTAAAATAAGGCTGCTGCCCCTTTATTGGGTTCTAAAAACAATAAACTTGTTAACTATTAAAAAAAACTTTTAACCATAAACCACCGGAAATGACAGTCCAATACTGCTCAGTCAAAAGACTTGAGCAAAGAGTCCAAAAATATACAACTCACCAGGCCCTTCTTCCTGTCCACCCACAAAGTGGGCGACATTACCCCAAAAAGATGACCGCGACAAGCACAAGTTCTGGGAGGGCGGGAAGCAAATACAAAGAAAATCCAGAGAAGTTGTCTGACTACTCCTGATAAACTAGGTGGTAATGACAAAGCTGCCCAGTAACCAATACCAGTTTGTATAAGCTCAATAGTACCACCATTGGCCAGATGTTTTCTCTCCAATATAAAGGAGAACAACCCAGATGCCATCTACCTAGAAATTCTGCATGGTGACAGCTGCAAATACTGGTAAGTGTAATATTGATACCTTTGAATCTGGCCAGTTAGTCATGCTAGCAACCTGAAAACAGAAAAAAGAGCCAGCTGCATATCTGACAACATTACAGATAAAGCATTTTTTTAATTCACCTTTTGATATAAATCCATTACTTATGATTAACCACTTGCTGACCGGGGTGTTTACACCCCCTTCCTGTCCAGGCCATTTTTCAGTATTCAGCACTGTGGTACTTTGACATTTATTCCGTCATGCAACGCTGTACTGAAAATAATTTTATACCATTTTTGGGGGACAGATAGAGCTTTCCTTTGGTGGTATTTAATCACCACCAGGGTTTTTATTTTTTACTATATAATGAAAAACGTACCGAAAATTTGAAAAAAAATACTGTTTTCCCTACGTTAGGTTATAAAACAATAATTATTGCTCAAATTTTTGGCAAAATATAAAAGGCGGGGTCACGTCGGGTAAATAGACACCAAACATGTCAAGCTTTAAAATTGCGTGCGGCCGCGAACTCGCAAAAACTACCATACCCAAAATTGGCCATAGGCGACACTTTAAAAACTTTCACCGCTCATCAGTTTAGTGTCATCAGTGATTAATGGCCCTAGAATTATTGCTCACACTCCAAAGTTTGCGGCGATATGTAACATGTGCGGCGTAATGGATGCAATCTTCGTTTCGGCACGTAGGCGTATTGTTTGCATGTTTGCATGTGTATGTGGGGGGCGGGGGACTTAAAAAAAATATTAAATTAAAAGTCACATATAAAGTTAATAAAAAAATATTATTTTTTTAAACTAATTCTTTTAAACCTTTTTTTTTTCACTTCGCTTTATTGCTATCACATAGGGGACTAACAAGCCCCCTTTGTGATAGCCAATTTTCAGTGTCAGGTCCTCTTTACGGAGACATCAGGGGTCTTCAAAACCCCTAATGTCACTTAGGGACCCCCAGAGAAGCTGATGAAGCAAACACCTGCTTCACCAGCTTCTCTCCGGTTTCTGTGCTGGAGAGTGACAGAGGAATGCGGAAGTGATGTAATACACATCACTTCCTGCATTCCGAAGACGAGATCAAACGGAGCTCGTGTACTGAGCTCCGTTTGATCTCCGGCAACAGAGCTGCTGTGCCAGTCCTGGGCTCACACGGGGTACAGTGGAGCTCGGGATCGCCAGCAGCGGCTGCAACGGAGGGGGGGCACACACCCGCATGCATATTGCAAGCGATCGGGCGTCTCTACAGATGCCCGAACGCTTGTATGTAAACAGCCATCGCTGGCTGTTTACATTCCAGGCTGACTTCCCGCTCATGCACGCCGCCTAGCAGCGGGCACGAGCGGGGTAGGATGGGACGTTTAAAAACGCCCACCCGCATTCAAGAAGCAGCTGTCCGGCCGTTTAATTACAACGGCCGGACAGCAGGTGGTTAAAACCAATTTTATTT
This sequence comes from Nanorana parkeri, assembly GCF_000935625.1. Classification (NCBI taxonomy): domain Eukaryota; kingdom Metazoa; phylum Chordata; class Amphibia; order Anura; family Dicroglossidae; genus Nanorana; species Nanorana parkeri. The sequence continues at coordinate 54,403 of NW_017308172.1, forward strand.
AAAAACTATTGTTTTGAAAGTGCGACAATCCCATGGGGCCACTACTCCTATATGTCCCTTCCGTGGCCCTAACATTCTCCCTTGCACCCACTAGATGCTGGGATTGTACAGAGGGTACACACACACACACACAGAATGTGAACAGGAAGGTAAAAAGCCTTTATTGCAGAAGAGACATTCTTTGTGTCTTCTGCAATAATAAAAAAAAAAAAAACTTCCTGCTCAAAATGAAAAAAAACTGCTACAGTTCCATCTAAGCATTTCAATCAATAGATTTCCAGTGAGAGAAGCTTTGCACCAAACCAACATGTAGAAATAAATCTATCCTCATTTATTCTCAGCCTTGAATGTCAAAGTTAAACAGGTTATGACCTCTCAGCTGGGACTCATCCACTTGTATAACCTGGCACCATGTTGAGCTCTAAATAAGATTTTCAAGTGAAGAAATAATAGCTATGGTACAAAAATCACTTTTGCTACCCAAGAACCCTTATAGTTCTCTTACAGGTAAATATCCATCAAACCATGGCAGAGAAATCTATTAAGGGAAGAAAACTGTTGGAATAAATTTTCCCTGCCAATGCAACATGTAACACAAAGTCCAAAATGCTCATATAAAGTGTTAAGAAACATCTGTGTAAACTGATGCATCAGGTGACCAATCATGTTTAGTGCTACAAAGCAAAATGGGAGATGATCAACACCTTTGCATAAAGAGGAACAAAGGGGAAAGTGCAACTGTTTATAGCAACCAATCTGATTTTTTTCTTATATTCTAGGGGAAATCAAATAAGAACTAGGGGACATCAAATAACTTTCTTTAATAAGCTTTCAGAAGTCAGCCCTGCTGCAATCAACCTCAGACCTGATGTGGAAGTGCAGATGTTACCCTAAATGCACTTTAAATTGCTTGTAAACTTTGCAGTGACCTAAATTTGTATAACAGATTAAAGTTTTGCAAAATCACTGGACACCACAGGATGCTCTGGGTTCACTGGACAGCATAGGATGCTCCATGGTCTCTGGTTACACAGGATGCCCCTGGCATATTGGGTAGCACAGAATGCTCTGGGGTCCCTGGATGACACAAAATGCCCTGAAGTCACTGGGTGACACAGTATTCTCTAGGATCACTAAGTGTCTCAGAATGCTCTGGGGTCACTAGGTGAGACAAACTGGATGCTTCAGGGTTATGTTTTGACACAGGATGCTTAGTTGAACTTTGGGATCACAGGGTGCACAGGGGTGTCCTGATGGTAAGGAGTACAGGAGACACCGGAGCATACAAAGAGCTGAGGTACAAATGGTCAGTGGCAGCAATGGAGGTTCAGAGGATACAGATAATCTAGGGCAGGCATGAAGAGCACAGTTAAGATTGCAGCACAAGGGGTATCAATATAGAGAGAGATGAATGTGACAGGAAGTTTAAATGTAATAGTGCAAATCTATCAAATTATGTTTCTACAACAATACTGTACATATGTTCCAAATTTACTTTAGCTGTAATTAGAAAATGCATTTGTTAAAATCAGGCCCTTTTGAATGTCTTGAGTTAGATATTTACAGTCAGCTGTTTCTTATTGCAGTTTCTTAAATTTGGTATTTCTTATGGGAATGCATGTTTCTGAATTACATTCTTATTTTATATCCTGCAACTTATTTGCTAAACTACTTTTACAACTACAGAATTGTCCCCTTGCATTTAGGCATTCTGTAGTTTATTCTTATGGCCATGCAAAGTTCACAGAAAGTAAAATTTGGTCTTTGTTCTAATTATCACTCCTACTTGCAGTATTCCTTCATCAAGTCAAAATTATGCACATCATATTGTACATAATTTTGCCTTGATAAAGGGGATTTTGCATGGTCCAAAACTGATGGACCGTGATGATTCCTTTATGTATCTGAATAAAGGTTCTTCAATTATTTATATGACAGTGTGCTGGTAAGGAATTCCTTTTAGGCTGAAAAAAATAACACAAAGTCTGAACCGAAAAATAGAACACAATCTTGTGACAGTTTGCTGTTAAAGATGTAGGACACCAGCACTCAAGGATTGCTGAAGAATACGTCTTTTATTGACGCATGTGCATGTCATCACATTATAGCAAAGTTTCAGGGTCACGCAGGATTCCCTTCATCAGGGATATCCATGTGATCAGGGTAACAGTGTGCTGTCCTATCTGGTTTAGGTTACATGACACCATCTATCTTTTACTTCAGTACCCAATTGTTAAAATGGACGGTTTGCTTGTGAAATGTGTGACTGGCACTAAAACATTATATATGTTGAAGCTTTTCTTGATAATATATACTGATATCAATAACATTTACTGAAATTCTGACTTTTCTCAAATTAAACATCAATTTCTTATGTTAGAAATAGAACTGTCCATTTATGTCAAATTCATCTTTGAACTTAAAAGCTATACAACAGATCTAGTAGGAATAAACAAACACAGTATTAAAGTGACATTAAAGTCAAAACTTCACCCCATGCTGCTTTAAGGACTTACTGTACCTTAAATAATGCCTCTTGATCTGATCATCATCTTCTTTCCAGTAGTTTCCAGGAGTCCCTCCTGGTGCTGGTCTCTGATCCAACACTGAATGCTGTGTCTTCCTGTCCCACGGAGTCTGTGCGTGTGTACACTGCCGTGCTGCTTGCATTGACTTACCCTGTGTCTCTCCTCTTCTCCCAGCCAAAGATTTCTACTGCGCATGCTACCGCCCCATGATCCTTCACGGCCCACGAGAATTTTTCAGATCTTCAGATGGGAGCAAGTGGCAGAGAAATAGGTAAGTCACTTTTTGGTGACTTTTTTGAATGTTTTTGCATATATCTACTGCTTGCAAGGAGTACATATATGCAAAAAAGGAAGGTTTAATTCTACTTTAAGCTGGCTATAGACATTAGACCATGACCTCCATGTGTGCATTTATTATATAAGTTTGGAAGGTTTTGTGCATTGTTGATATTCTAGGTCTGATGGTCAGGTGTTCACAAACATTTGATCCTATAGTGTACATCCATCTCCAGTAATACTAAGATACTGGCCAAAATAATCCAACATAACTGATCGACTTTTCCTCCATGTCTATGGAAATGCTCCTGAGGTCTCTTGAGGAACTGAATCCAAAGTTCAGTTTACTATTTTATGATTATCTAATGTCTAATCTACCTGCAAGATAGGCTAGTGCTAGCTGCCATTGGAAAGCTAACAAGAAGAGTACTGGGACGGGAGGCACATACTAAACTGGTTTTGCCCAGTGGCCTATTAATGTAGCTAAAGCTGTTAAATATTTCTGCATTTGAATCCAATACTGAAATCTAAATTGATGTGCTTAATATTTGCCATCCAAAGCATTATTAACAGGGCTATTCACAAAGAGTGATTTGGAGAAAAATTATCCAATTCAGCTCACTTTCCACTTCATCTTTGTCGTCCTAGATAGTTTACTTCTCCTGCCTTCCCCAAACCCTTCACCCTTTTGTAAATAACCATGTTAATAATCAGTTGTTTTTCAAGAATTTTGCAATTTAGTGACATAGCTCTTAGCTCACAGCCAATTTGTTATTAGGAAAGTGAAGTTTTATATGCTTCAGTCTCTTTCGTACAATAAAAAAGTAGGGAGAAAATCAGAACAATATCCTTCTGCCAGTAAAGACAAATAGCAATATAATAATTTGTCTGTCCCACTGAATGTTCTTACACTTAATGAAATATTTTACCGTCTGTCCAAAGCTCTTTGCCTTCTTAATGAAAAATTTCAAATGATAAGTTTTTCATGGCTTTGGATCATTGCAGCAGAGAAGAGGCTGTTCTGAAGCCCCAGCTGTTCCTGGATTGAAGCTCAAACATCAGTCTAAGGTTGATACGGAGGGGGGCCATTTACTGTAAAAGATTTAACCGGCTAGGCTGTGTGCCAGTGCAACAGAAGTTTGTTGCAGAGGCGTTAATCATATTTTCTTTTGGTTTCTGAAACACATTTGCTCTCTGTGTAAAATGCCAAATTGTTGGCCTAATCCAGAATTCACAAAGCAGTGATCCAGTGAATAACACTGACATTTGCCCATACTTACACAGTAGAAACAAAGCATGCCATACAAAGCTCCTTATCATCTTTACCTTATTAAAAACATTGTATTAGGAATGTGTTAGGGATCTGGGATTTTGGACACTTTTATATATCAAATGAAAGGGTTTGTACTTGTATACACACTACATATTTGATTGCATATACAGTATTCACATTCATATGCATGGTAATATCTAGATTTAATCTGTGTCCCCAAGTCCAGCTCTCTGCAGGTTTCCAACATATCTTTGTACAACTCATATATGTTTATAAAGCAGCTGAATTGCAATGTATTGAACATTTAATTAATTGGTAAAAAGCAACTGCAGGCAACAGTTAAAAATAGACAGGTGCAATCTAATGCCACAAAATATTGCCATTATGCTAAAATCAGAAAGATGCAAAATTTTCCTTAAAGCAAAAGTAAACCTGTTGCTGGTGGGTGAGCTTTCATCATAATGTGCTAATATGCACATAATACTTGTATATTATAGCACACAACTACCTCCTACTGTGTTGTTCTCGAGTGATGACAGATCCACTGCCGTTTCCCTCTATGCCATCACTATGATGCATCCTTCAGGTTCCGTGCACTCCTCTTCAGCCATTGGGTGGCCATTGATGATGTGGGATGGTAAGAATAGAGCCAGGATGCAAAGTGAATGGCTAACGCACTGCGCGGAGTACACAGGCTACACTAACCTTTTAACCAAACTTTATTATATTATGTACTAGTTTTTACACCTTGCTATCCTGTCAATATTGAGTTTTTTTATTGATGTGTTTTTATTAATTCCTCTTGTGCCTTTACGATCGCCTGTCACTGAAGCTGCAAAAGTATCTTTTGAACCAATGCCTCAAGAGGGCTATAGATAGATCGTAATGACAGGTAATTCATCTGTGACACCAGGGGGGCTGGTTAGTTTGCAAACAAGACCACAGCAAATTGATAAAGGATAAAAGCGTCATTTTATTTCCTGCTCATTCACAAAATCTAAAGTGTGTAGACTCAATTAAAGAAAAATACCATAAAGGATGTTATGGGCAGCTGGTTACTGGGATGTACCCATTACTATCAGTGTATTTAACTATAGAATCTGATAGAAACAAAAGACACAGATAGGAATTGGTACATACCAGTAGTGAGCTGCCATCACCCATCCTGGCTATGTAACATACCCCGGGGACAGTTTCTCAGGATGAGAAAAACATGCACTAAAGACTCAGTCCAGCATTCTGAGGAAGCATTTTATTCAAAAAGGTATGATGAAGAATTTATTGATAAATCAGTGGAGTAAGCAGGATACAAAGAGAAGAGATGGTGAAAAATATTAGTAATTAAGAGACTGAAGCAGATGACAATAATTTGAATATGGCCCTAGTATTTAAATTTAATGTACAGCACCGTAGTGTTGGAAAGATTATTAAAAAGCATTGGGGGATTTTGCTGTTTGATAAGCACTTAAAAGACTTTTCTCCCTCCTAAATCGAAAATTGTTTATAAATAGGTAAATTTATTAAGGAGCATAGTTGCAAGAAATGTAATAAATGCCCCATTTTTTGGCTATGGAGCATTCAGCTAATGCCATCAATAAATAGAGATGTACGGGATATAGCGGTGCAAGATAGGACACACAAACTGAGCCTGTTTGCTGATGACCTGCTCCTCCATATCTCTAATCCCTTTATTGGCTTCCCATCACTCTTAAAAGAAATAGAGCTGTTTGGACAACTGAGCAACCATTGAGTAAACACATCAAAATCTGCATGGTTGGATGTGTCGCTCCCGACACGTGAACGGGAGGTTATTCGGAATGGCTTCCCGAATTAGATGTTTTTTAATTTAGTTAATTTGGTAGAGACACAGCACAGATTAAATAGTTGGGGGCCGAAAATGCACTCATGGATAGGAATGATGCAATTGATTAAAATGGATATTCTGCCAAAATAAATATATCTATTCCAAACTATCCCGATTAAAATTCCAAGCTCTTATTTTAGGATATACCCCGGCACGATTAAGATACAATATATTAGTAATGCATAGACAGAACAGTGGTGCAGGTCTCCCACACATGGAGCTATACAACTGGGCAGCAGTGCTAACCTGCATCTCAGACTGGCTTTCTTCTACCAGAAAAAAAATTGTGGATGTCTATTAAACAAGCAGCTACCCCTTTAACGCTGACTGCAATTCCATGGATCCGGCCCCAGAAAAGGCTGATACAGGGCCTCAACCTCCATTCGTTAGGACATTAAGAAAAATTTGGGACAGGACAGCAAAGCTATATAATATATCAGATTAAGTGGGACCTCTCTCCCCTGTATTAAGCAATCCATATTTTCCGCCAGGGTATATTAGCCCATGATTTCTAAAATGGATCGCTCTGGCACCAGCTCCTATTATTCAAGCAATTTTCAGAGCATGGTATATATCTTTATTTACCCCAGAAGGTGGTTCTTCATGGACAGTGGCCTGCATACCTTCAGCTTAAACATCATATTACTGCTCTCTTGAGAGCTAAACCCCTTAGACGAGATATGCCTCTCTTTGAGGGTTTGTGTATGAACCAAAAGGAAAGTAAAACAAACTATCAGAGATATATCATATTCTCTTGGCCCAAGCTTACTCCGAGAAAACCCTTTTATGGGGATGGGAAACAGAATTGGGCTATAGATGATCACAAGATGAATGGAAAAGAACTTTAAGATATTGACAAGATGGTACAGATGTCCTACCGTAATACAGAAGATCTCTCCAAACATATCTGACCGATGTCGGAGATGTGGAGTAGAAAAGGGTACTATTCTATATATACAGGTGAAACTCGAATAATTTGAATATCGTGCAAAAGTTCATTTATTTCACTAATGCAACTTAAAAGGTGAAACTAATATATGAGATAGACTCATTACATGCAAAACAAGATAGTATATGACATTTTCAACAATCTATTTTCCGTTACATTCTCAATAAGATTGCACATATAATCATGCTGGACACAATGAATAGCAAACATCCTATCCTAAGGTTCTTTCTTATCTTAGCTTATCTAATCTAATCTAATCTAATCTAAGAGCGACCCAGTGGTATACTTCAAATGGTAGAGTAGCTACACCTTTGTAAGGAATTAAGGGATGCTCTAGGGTGGAATGAAGTAGAGCAAATGGCCCGTCTCGGCGCCTATTCACTCCTCCTCCACCCCCCTCTCATCGCATTATTATGATGAATTCCCCTCCATATCTCTCAGCACCGTAGGGTGCTGTCCCCTGGGGATCGTCACCCGCTTGGTCACCATCTATCTTATCCAAGGAAATAATTCCTTCTTAACTAGTCTAAATTCAACTTGTCTCCTAGATTCATTGTAGTCATAGACTCACCGGCTTGATCATCTTCGCCTCTCCCCAGACGCCCCCCGTGGTCCCCTGGCATCCTCTCCACCCGATCACTCCATTCCATCTGAGCGCTCCACAGTTACACATATTCCACTCAACATTACTGGTAATGATCTCAACCATTCCCTCGTATGGTTACCTGGTTATCGTTACGTGACAGGAGAACCTGTGGATCTTATTGGGATAGCCAGGCAGCCTAGTGAGCCCGTTAGTTCCCCCTCCAAATACCATCTTGAGTACCTAAAGGGTAGAACTATTTTGTGGATCATGGCGGCTCCAAATTGAGTTGATATAAAGGGGCTCCATCGGTCGAAAAATCTTGTCGTGACTTTATCCCCCTCGAGTATAGCCTCCAGTCATTCCTGCCACATTACTGTTTTCAAAGTTTCTTCTAATTGTTTAATGTGAGGAGGATCAGGGGACAACCAGGCTTTCATCAACGCCCTCCTAGGGAGTGGTGGATCCCCCTCCCAATAACCGAATAAACCTAGCCAATGTTGGAGCGGCAACTCAGTTCCCACAATCTCCGACAATAGAGAAATCCCCTTCTTCCAGAACACGGAGACAGGTGTACATGTCCATAGACAGTGATACAGATCCGCCCCTGGGAGATTACATTTCGGACATGCCGTCAAGTATGGACTGTTTGCCTTTATTTTATGGAAAAAATCAAAGGCATAATATGCCTTATGGATTATGCAGAACTGAGTCTCCCTCCATACTTCATTAGTAGCGCATTTCCTGATCGTTTGGTGTCCCTGTATTATTTTGTCATATATGTCATCATCCAGTATGTGTTTTCTCCATTTTAAAACCGAGGATTTCGCCGCCGGTGTGAGGGAAGTGGTTTTTAGACATGCATACAACGTCTTAATGGGGTAGCATTTGGAGTGAATTACCAGGTCTAAACAGTTAGACTGAAGAAAAAATTGTGGTGTTCGCATTTCACTTTTCCAGTAATGGGTCAACTGAGAATAAAATAAAAAGTGATATTTTTGAGCGGTTTAAAAGTAGTATTTCGCTCTTGTCTATATTTATTCTATAGCCCGAGACATCCCCAAAGCTTTGCAATGAGGTTTGTAGGGTTGGGATATCCCTCTCCACCTCAGAGGTAAAGAGAAGCAAGTCATCCGTGAATAGTGCCAACCGCAACTCTTGATCTCCAATTTTTATGCCATGGATAGTGTCTGTCTGTAGGAGCCATTGGGACAGGGGTTCCACCGATAAGTTAAAAAGTAATGGTGATAGCGGGCACCCTTGGCACGCGCCTTTGCACAGGGGAATAGAGGGGGATAGAAAGCCAGTAGTATGCACCCTAGCCGCCGGGGTCTCTTACATTGCTCCAAGGAGAGATACGAACTTGCCCCTGAAACCCAGCCTCTCCAGCACCGCAAATAGACATGAATGTTTACCGTTGTCAAAAGCCTTTTCGGCATCTATGGTGATGATCGCATTGCCCGGAGATGGGTGGGCGGTGGAGTGCTCAAGGGCCAGCAGGACTTTACGGATGTTAGCTAGTGCCGCTCTCCCCTTGATGAAACCCACTTGGGTAGGGTGTATAATACTTGGCATTATTCCTGCAAGGCGTTCCGCCAAGATCTTGGATAAGATCTTAGCGTCCAAGTTGATTAACGATATGGGTCTATAAGAGCCTGGCTGTTGCAGATCCTTTCCAGGTTTAGGTAGTACTTTGATATAGGCCTCATTCCCCGTGGGTAAGTATCTACCGTCCGACCATAGCTGGGAGTATAGCTCCCCCATGGCAGGGAGGAGATCTGAGTTGAGGAATTTAAAGAATTCTGCTGTGTATCTGTCCGGGCCTGGCGCTTTGCCCCCCCCGCTAGGTGAGAGATGGTGGAGGCTATTTCCTCCTGGGTAATCATGGCGTTTAACTTGTCTAGTTGAAGGTCAGTGATTTGGGGAAGATTAACAGAATCCAAATACTTTAGAGCCTCAGACGACAGGGTTTGGTCGTCCCTGTACAGCGAGCTGTAGTACTCCCCCAGTAATAAGTTAAGTTCTTGTGGATGGGTAATCTGCTTATTGTTGGAATCTACCAGGGAGTGGATTTGGGAAATTGGTCTATTTCCCCTAGCTAGATTGGCTAGCATCTTGCCACATTTATTTCCATACTTGTGGAATTGTAAATCCTACATAGATTTGGTATATAGCTCAAATTTGTTCAGTCTGGTCTCGAACTCCCCCTTCGCTTGGGTCCACTTATCTCTCGTAAGAGGAGAGGGGCAATGCCTAAATGCGGAATATGCCTGTCTCAGTATCCCACTGGTCTTCTGATACTCTGCCGTGACTGCCTTAGCTTTACCCCGGACATATGAGATGATTCTTCCCCTCATAACGGCTTTGCCCGCCTCCCAGAATGTGACAGCCGAGGCTACCGAACCCCTATTGGAGTCATTGTATTCCCTCCAGCCTGCACACAGGAAGTCTTGGAAAGTTGCATCCTTCAGCAGATGGGAGGGGAATCTCCATATTCTGGCATCCCCCCTGGGCAACGTGGTTTGGATCGTCAGTGCAATGGGGGCGTGATCGGAGATGACCAGGTCATGGATGGCAGGCTTGGTCGCTTTAGAGAGTAGGCCTGGGGAGCATAATAAATAGTCTATACGGGATAGGGAGGCATGGACATGCGAATAGTGGGTGAATTCTCTCCCCTCCGGGTTATGCAGGTGCCAGACATCTTTCATCTAACGTGTCCATTAGCTGTGCCAACCCCGTAGGGGAGGTTGATGGTCTCGAGACTCCCCCTGCTTTTCCCGATCGTCTATCCTCTCCTTTGGAAACCACTGAGTTCATATCACCCCCGATAATAACATTCTCGCAGCCTTCTTGTGCAACATCAGCTGAGAGCTCCTTAAAAAAAACCGGCGGAGGCGAATTCGGTGCATATATATTATATATGACATAATCTGTGTCATATATTCTGAAACAAACCCTAATTTGATGACCTTCCTGGTCATGGGAGGACTGGGTTATGTGAAGTGGTAATGTTTTTCTGAACCGCTACCTGCTGGAGATCCTACCATCTCTCCCACCCAGTACTTCCGTAAACGCGGCATATCCGAATCGGAGAGAGTCTCCTGTAGTAATGCAATATCAGCCTTTAATTTAGCCAAATGGCGTAACACTTTGGATCTCTTTTGGGGTGATCTGAGACCTTTTACGTTCCATGAAATCACTTTAAACTGCAATAAGGTGGACATCTAAACTCCCCAAGTAATGAGCTAAACAGTGGACTTTATACCAACATATTGTTACTGTACCCCATAAGACCGCGGTCGAGTAGAGCTGTTTGGATGGAGGAGTGGAGAGGCTACCAGAGGAGGACAGAGCACCCAGTATCCATGGAGAGGCGAAGCTGATACGGTGGTTGGAATCTAGGAAAGATAAACACATTAAACACAATAAACTAGTAAACAATAAGCCATGAACAACAAAAATAGGAAACGACAGCAAGCTTTCAAGCGCATATGCGCACATTGCGATATTTGGCTTCCTTTTTTCCCACCTGCACTTGCACATATCCCACTTCTCACTCTCGCTCTACACGGGACAGCAGGTCAGTAGGTAAATCGCATTACACAAACCAGTAACTATATATCAGGTTGTCGGGCGGAGTGCCGCCTGTTGGTCAGAGTGCCTAAAGTAGGACTCCAGCTGACCATAAGGCTGACACTCGCTCTGAAAGACTATTACGACCTATCATCAACCTTAAAAGAATCAGGTGCTCAAGGCGCTTATCAGGGAGTAGCAAAATGATATAAGATAAGACACCCTAGGATGAATCAAGTTTGAAAAGTAAAAGTAAATTGTAGAAAAAAAAAAAGTATGGAACAAAGGGGAGCCACAGATGATGATAAGTCAGCCAATGGAAGACACTCAATAGCATCCTGGTGGGTCCCAGCTGGTTTGGCGTTTTGGGGATAGGGTCGAGTAACATCTTCCTAGGTGTCACATTGCAAATTCTGTCATAAGGTAAAGAAAAGGAAAAATAAAAAATAAAAATTTGAGTCATGTCTGTCCCCGAGTCCCCAGCCATTGCAGAGGAGAAACTTAGGAAAGAAAACCATGTCTCAGGTCCCTAGGGGCTAGTTCAGGTTTGGGAGTGATCTCGGTTCGGAACTGGAGTGAGCTTATGGGGTGACGGTGGCGACAGTCTCATCCTTTTTCCGCTGAGTTGTGTGCGCTGTTCTCGATCAAGAGGGGGCCGCATGTCTATGAAGGCATAGGCGTCCGATGGAGATGTAAACACCTTCTTGTCCCCTTCCGCTGTTTGCACATGAAGTGTGGCAGGATAGGCCAGAGAGAACCGAATCTTCTGCTGGAACAAGGATTTACAGACCTCTGCGAACAGTTTGCGGCGTCGGCTGACTTCCGCCGAATAATCAGCAAAGATTAAGAGTCTGTGACCTTCCACTTGGAGAGCAGCGGCACTTCTGAATGCCTTGAGGATCAGCGATTTATCAGCATAGTTAAGATACCTGACTATCACCGCGTGAGGGCGCTGTGACTCCTGTTTCTGAATCCCCAAGCGGTGGGTCCTCTCAACTACACAGTCCGACGATAAGCCCAGAAGAGCCGGAATGGCGTGGGAGCATAACGCAGGCAATGCCGCGGCTTGGTAGTATTCAGGTAGGCCTACGATCCTCAGATTGTTTCGCCTGGATCTGTTTTCAAGATCATCCAGCTTCTCCAGTATCACTGCATGCTTCTTGGAACCCTCTCTTATGTGGGCATGAGCCTGTGCCAGTTCGTCTTCCAGTAGTGCCACTCTGTTCTCCACTTCGTTAATGCGTTGCGATTGTGCCCTTATGTCCTGGTGCAGTGATTTTATGCCTTTGAGCACCGCCGAGTCCACCGCCTCCTGTATCGTCGGTTTGAGTAATCTTGCCACTGCTTCGGCAATGGAAGTGGGGTCATTCACTCGTACCTCCTCCGGTCCCGATTCCTCCATCGAGGTGGGTGGCTGTTGCATCGGCATCTCAGAAAGGTCGCAATCCGGGGATGCGGCCTTCTCGTCTGCCCGGGTCCCCGTGCGAGATCGATTTTGGCTCCTGGCCACAAACTTGTCCATGGAGGGGGTCGCTAATCGCGTCTTGCGTGGGAGTAGGTCTCCCGTGTAGGTTTTCACCTGGTGTGTGGCTTTTTTAAGCAGATTTTTTGTCCCGTGGAGCCGGAGCGCTCTACATGTGCAGCCGCTGCGGTGGGCGCCGGAACCGGAAGTTCCAAAACCTGGTTCAATGACCGTGGGATTACTGTGCTCGATTGGCCAGCAAACTCGCCTGACCTGAACCCCATAGAGAATCTACGGGGCATTGCCAAGAGAAAGATGAGACATGAGACCGAACAATGCAGAAGAACTGAAGGCCGCTATTGAAGCATCCTGGTCTTCCATAACACCTCAACAGTGCCACTGGCTGATAGCTTCCATGCCACGCCGCATTTGAGGCAGTAATTGCTGCAAAAGGGGACAAAACAAGTACTGAGTACATATGCATGCTTATACGTTTCAGAGGTCCAATATTGTTCTATGTACAATCCTTGTTTTATTGATTGCATGTAATATTCTAATTTTCTGAGATTGTGGATTTGGGGTTTTCATGAGCTGTAAGCCATAATCATCACAATTATGACAAATCACGGCTTGAACTATCTTGCTTTGCATGTAATGAGTCTATCTCATATATTAGTTTCACCTTTTAAGTTGCATTAGTGAAATAAATGAACTTTTGCACGATATTCTAATTATTCAAGTTTCACCTGTATGGTGGTCATGCCAAGAGATCCAACCTTTTTGGGATATGGTGTATAGGATAGGAGTACATCTTGTCGAGGTCCAGGGATCTCTTACACCTGAGATTGTGCTATTTACTATTATACCTGGTCCAATCAAAAAAGTCAAGAAAGGCCTATTCCGATTTTTTTTATTTTCTGCAAGAATGGTAATAGCTAGATACTATCTCAAGATACGTTGCAAATTAAAGATTGGGTTAAAGAAATTAACTTTTAGAGAACGGGAGAATAGTTAGTTGCACGATCACAGTATAGGTACCCACAAATTCTTGTGACATGGAACCCATGGATAAAATCTGACAGTGCTACTATGTGAATATAGAGAATAAGAGCTACAGCCATACAGCCGCTGTGGGAGGAGGGGACAGTGAGAGGAAAGGAGAGTGGGATTTGTTGGTTGGTTCCCCCCCCCCCTTTTTTTGGGGGGGGTAGGGTTGGGAGGGTTTTAGGTGTTTTTTTAATTATCTTATGTTTCTTTCCACTTTCTTTTGGATTCATTTTAGCTGAGACCCTTAAAAGGTAAGAATGCTTTTAATATTAGCGAAATATTATATGGTGGTCTCTTAATAATAATGTCTGTATGTTTATACTGTGTATATATATATTGGAAAAAATAAATAAATATTTTACAGCAAAAAAATTATAAATGCCCCAGTTAAAGATAAAAAAAATACATTTTTTGATTTAAAAAGGTAATTTTTCATGTCGTAGATGTTATGAATGAGAACATGTGTTGAATAACGTAAAGAGAAAAGGAGGAGTATTAAACTAACCACTACAGGGGAAGAGATGAACATTAGGGGATTCATTTCTTGCAACACTAAAGGGGCTGTATATGCATTTCAATGTCCTTGTGGACTTCAATGTATAGGGAGGACCAGTAGGAAACTTGGTATTAGGACAAGGGAGCATGTGTACAGCATTAAAAGAGGTTTTTTATAGAAAATTGTGTTTCAAAACATTTCCTTGAATATCATAATAAAGACCCAGGTTGTTTACAGTTCTGGGGGGTATAAAAAATAATTAGCGCTGGAGAGGTGGAGACTGGAAAAGGGAGTAGGCTAAAAATAAATAAATATTATGGCTATATAGAGCAGGAACGTTGACATCTAAAGGTCTTAATATTGACTTTGATATTAACTGTTTTATAAATAAGTTATGTCAAGAGGCTCTTTGTACTTTATGAGAGAATGGGAGAGGGACATGGGTGTGACTTTTTCGGATGCACAGAAGGACCAAATACTAGCGTGGGCCCATAACTCATCTATAGATTCCAGAGTTCAAGAAACTAATTATAAGGTGCTTACCCGGTGGTATCAGGTTCCATATTCTTTGGGGAAAATTTATCAAAATTTTTGGCAGGATGTTAGAGCACAAATACAGACCACTCTGGGTGAGACTATACCGTTTTCTCCAGAGGTCTTTTTGCTGCATTTGATGCCGGTGTAAGGCTAAATACGGTGAAGGCTAAATACAAAGCTACAGTTTTGCCCCATCTCCTAAATGCAGCAAAGAGGCTAATACCGAGATATTGGAAGATTTATTTAAGTGAATACTGTGTATGAATATGAATTACTGACTTGTGTTGATTCAATAGATGGGATAGATTGATCTAGCCAGTTAACAATGTGTGTTTTTAACATAAGGATATGGCCGCTATTGTAGTAAGTTAAGGATAATCCTAGAGTATCCTAGGTTACAAAGATGCTCTTAAGAATCCATTAGTACAAGCAACTCACAGTCCCTGATGAAGTCAGGAAGTGATGCAACGCATTAAGCAAAGTTTGCAAGCACGGATTGGATGGTAGACACAGGACCATCCAATCCGTGCTTGCGGCTTGGACTTTAATCTTTGCAGCATTGCAGCATCTTTTATTTATACTATTGCCCATTACCAACTACACTTGTGAGTAGTATTTTATTTATAAAGATTTTATGGTTTTACGCTATGGATTGTTTTTATTAATGGGGATTTACATAGAATCTAGAACATTATCGTGTCATCCTGGCATAAACTCGAGTCTTTAGAGCATGATTAAAACCCATCTTCAGGTCTAATCTCAGGGTTAGAGGGAGAAGTCACTAAGGATCACTTTATTGCGCAGGAGGAGATTTTCCGGCTTTGTTGTGGACACATATGGATAAATTAGGTGTTGAACACTTGGAATTTTGGACACTTTATTTTGCACATTAATACACTGTATATTATTTATCCTTTATTCATAAGATTGTTCATGAACTTTTTCAAAAGGAAAGTGACATAAGAAATTGTTCACATTTTTTTCACTGTAATATGTTATGGTTATATGTTTATTAGTCTACTAGGATTTAGACATGTTAAGACAGTCCAATTACTTTTTCAGTCCGTGCTGAGAAAAAAAGTGTCCCCAAATCATTTTGCACATTTAAAAAGTATTGGTAGGTCTCAGTGCCCAAACACTTGGACAAAATATTTAACATGATAAAATCAAGGAAAAGTATACAGCTTTCTTCATTACCTTGAGGAAATCACATAAGGTATATTGAAGGAACATATACAGATACAAGTGTTTACATATATAATTTTTGGATATTTTTTTAGATATTACATGGATATGCAGCAGCCCTGTAGGGTATTTGAGGTTAGTTTTTAGTGTTTTTATAGGGATTGGTATGCCTACAGCCAATTGTGAATATGTGCATTGATGTGAAGAGATATATGTGAAATAATTTTTTTGTATTTCTTTATATATTTTTTCATGTGTTCATACCCCAACCATCCCAGGTGACATAGATGGTTTAAAAGTGGAAACCCTTTTGCATTATTATGAGATCATGAATCTACATATCCTGAAAGCTTAGTGGGTATTGAAGTAATGTTATATGCGTTAGAGGCATCCCCTGACATCTAGATTGGGTTTTCCTTCCATTTGTACTTGTCGGTTAGAATATGGATAAATCCTAGTATGAAAAAGACTTTTCTGAAAATAGAATAGACATGGACATACAGTACTTTTGCAAACAGAAAAAAAAAGGATTATGAATCAACATGTGATGAATACACATCACGATACATAGTAATTTAAAATGTCACATATACCGTACTCCATGTAATGACCCTGTGTCTTGTAATGATTTAGGTGATGGCAGCAGGAACCATAGTGTGCAGTGAGGAACACAGGACACAAATCCTCCTGGAAGTGTTGGATTATGCAGAATCTTTAGTCTGCCTTTTCTATTTATTACTGCAGAGATCGTTGTCATTAGAAGCATAAGAAGCGAGTATTTAATGAATTTGTTGCACAAATGATTGAGAGTTCTGACCTTAGCAACAAGGTCACCTTATTATGGCAATGCAACTTGAGCAGTACATTTAAAAAGACTAACAGGGTTATTCACAAAAGGTTGAAGCATTTGGAGAAGGCAGGAGAAGTGAACAATTTAGGCCAACATAGATGAATTGTAAAGTGAGATGCATTAGATAATTTTTCGGAATCGAAAATAGATTGTTAACTTTTTCTTCCTTCTTAAAAATCTTCACCCTCTTGCGAATAACCCTGTTTTTTCTTTAATTTTAAAGGTTAAAACCCCTAACAGGTTGTTTTTTATGCATGTTTTCGGCTGGGCAGATTTTCCTTCACCTTCCTTCACCTTCAGTCCTAGTGATGGACAGGAAATAAGAGGGAATCTCTCTAAAATGAATGGAATTCCTATTTAGAGAGTTGTCATAAGAACAGATTTGCCAAAAGGAGTTTCTTTCTTCAGTTCTTGTTCTGGTGATAACTCTGAAATTCTCATCATTTTGTATCTCGATGAAAGTGGTCACTAAGAATACCTGGACACAGACCTCCTGTTAGGTGTTTATGGTTGTCTAACTCTTTCACCTGTTTTTTTTTAAAAAAGAAAAAAAAACTTGCCTTTACACACACTTAAAAATATATACACACACACACACACACTAGTCTTGAATTAAACTTGATGTAAAATAAAGGCAAATTAACCTCCAAAATCTATAAATTCCACCATTGGGTGTATGTGAATTATTGAAGTAAATAAGACGTTTTATATATACAATAAGTGTTTGCAGAACAGATTTTTAAAAGTTCACTTCTCTACAGAAATTACACTGTTTAATATTTATGTTTTAGAAAGTGGCAAGCACAATCTGACCCACACTAAACACTAAATCCATTCCTACAGTTCCATGAAACACAGATGGAAAACAATGCTGATTAAATCAAATATTCCATGAATATGGATATTCCACAGATGCCTTGCTGCTTTTAAAGGCTTATTTGTACAAGTTTCTAAACCCTGGAAAACATGTGGTATAATAGATTAGCTGAAGTGTATCCTTAGCTGTCTTACAGCATCTCTTTGTTCACTGCAGGTTAATTTGTGTTTTCATTAGTTCATTTAACAAAGTTTAACTTATAAATTTGCCATGAAGATTTATGCACCATTCAAGGAGATCACATAATAGAAATGCAGGTGAAAAGCAGAACTGAAGCAGATCTTTTACTGATTATAGAATACATTAGCCCCTAATAAACAGATGGTTTACCAAGGCTTGCTAACATGAATGGTAATGCAGGAGGTTTTTCTAACCCCCTACATAGGAAGGGCCTAGCACAATATGCTAAGACTTCTTTGTGTGAAACTGAGTTTGAGATTGGATGTGTAATTCTTCACAAAAATCCTCTTGAAATTAAATGAAGACTGAGCCAGAGACAATGTGGCTAATTTAAAGTGTTTCTATGGTCAAAATTTTAGGTGACACTAAACTCAGGCGTTAAATCTTAAAAATGAATTCAAGTACACCAACTATTAACAAAAATCTTATTTGTGCATCATTCAGCTGTAGGTCCTCAAATCATCTCTGAATTTGTGCTGACACTGCCCTTCCTTCTGGAGAGGGGCTCCTTTTGTTCTCCATGTTATCTGTGTGTGTTGTAAAGTAGCCACCGCTCCAAGCTTGCTCCTTTGACGGAGTACAATCTAAATACAAATGAGCTAGCTAAATGTGAGATTGTAGTCCATCCTGGTAGCGAGCTTGGAGCGGTGGCTACTTTAACTATTAACAAAAATGTATTGTGTGTTTTAATGTACTTGAATACATTTTTAAGATTCAACTCCTGCATTTATTTTCACTTTCAAATCATATAATAATTTCTAGAGAATGTCTGTGTAATGTGTCAACAATACCTTACACATTGATGTGGAACTCATGAGTTCTTTTCAGTGATGACATTGATATGTAACTTATGTATGTTTCGAATTGATCCACATGGTGCACTTTTGATCTATAGAGAATATCACTTTAGAACTTTGATCCATATTGTGAATCCTGACAGACTTTTAATGTTATTTAATGTCATTTTTCAAACAGCCCTGATGGAGGAGGGTTGGTAAACCCCCCAAAATGAGTTGGTTTTGCATTTTTACAATACTTACTGGACTAAAAAAAAGCTAGTGTGGTGCTGTCAACCTTTTAATACTCTGTGAATGCTTCTGGAGATTTCAATGAACGCCCCAGACAGAGATCTGCCTCTAAAAAGGTTTGAAACCAGACTGTACACCTGCCCACTATATTTTTTTATACTCCCACTGATCCCAGGGCATTTATTTACATTCCCAGGGACCACTGATCCCAGGTAAATGTTTTCTTTGTCAGACACCACTGACCCCAGGCCATTTTTTTTCCATCCACTGTGTAGCAAAGTGACAGGTCCTACCATACAAACCCCTGAATCTTGTCAGTACAATTTTCTATATATTTAATTTTTAGCAAAAGTTGGGAGTTATGCAAAGCTGACAGTGGCCTATGAGTTTGAACGTTTAAAAACAAGACAGTAAAGGGTCCTTTCAAGTGTGCTTTTCACTTATTGCAGCCATAATTATGTCTGTATTACAAGTGCCTTTTAGGGACAATAACATTGTAATCAATATTGCATGCCTTGTAAAATAATGATAGACCTGTGTCTATTTAAGAGCATGTTAAATATGCAAAATGTGAGTAGGGCTGATGCAGAGTCAGGGGATCCTACCATATTGGCCATTCTGGTGGGGAAGATGCAGCTGCAACGAGAGCCTCTTTAGCCTCTGCATCACCTAAGGTTACCACCTGGCCAGTAAAGTGACATAAGAAACACAATCTAGTAAAATAAAAATATCCGTAAATGCCCCAGGCATTCTGAACAAATTAATGCAATAGTAGCAGTTAGCCTGCCCCTGCCTGAAAATGTTGTCCCAGTTTACTCAGTCACTCACTGTCTTTCATGTGATTAGTGTGCTGGATGTGACTGATCGCTTCCTCCACCTGCCATTAGGGCTGCCTCATTGTCTGGCAAATTCGAGAGATCGCAAGTGACTACAGCACATAGGTGTTTAAGAAAATGTGGTAGTGATTTAACTTCATGGTTGCTGCTACCATGCAAGGGGTGGATTTCCTCTATCCTTATGACTCCCACAGATACTTTCATTACGACAGCTGCATTGTGCGATGAACAGTGTGACTGATAAAAGGGAAAAGTGGAGAAATACTCTCTTCTTGTTGTTAAGTTTGAGATCAATTCATGCAACCAACTGGGAGGACAGTAAGGTCATGGAGGACAGATAATGTGTGTTAGCTGAAGGGTTGAGGTAAGTCGTGCCAGATAGTATGAAGGCTGAAGTTAGTAAGGCCAAATTCAGACCTTTGTGGTACATTTTCACACTTGAATTACAAAGCCATATGTCACACATTAACATGTGTTGCAGTATTATTATACAGGATTTATATAGCACCAACAGTTTGTGCAGCGCTTTATAATATAAGGAAGACATTACAATTACGAGCTCCGATTTGCATCAGGAGTCCCCTAATAACCGCCTTATGGGCATTCCATAGACAATATACATTTTCAACAGAGGGGGTATTGATATCAAAAAATTATTTCAATGCTTTTTCAATCACTTTTTTGTTAGCAGGAAGGAGCATTTGAGATATATTATTGCACCACATATAAA
Source organism: Nanorana parkeri (assembly GCF_000935625.1). Lineage (NCBI taxonomy): Eukaryota > Metazoa > Chordata > Amphibia > Anura > Dicroglossidae > Nanorana > Nanorana parkeri. Next base: position 74,677 of record NW_017308172.1, read on the forward strand.
CATTAGAACGATCAGAAACAGACACTGACACTGGTGCATGATCCGACCACGTAATGTCGTGAATGTCGGAGTCATGGATCCGCGACAGTAGCTGTTTGTCCACAAAAATTAGATCAATTCTAGAGTAGGAGTTGTGTGGAGTTGAAAAGAAGGTATAGTCCTTTTCTGAGGCATGTAAACAACGCCACACATCAAACAGAGACTCCTCAGACATAATTCGTTGCATGTCTGGCGAGTGTCGCTTGGAAGGATTCGAAGAATCCAGGGTCACATCCATAACCATATTAAAGTCACCACACATTATTATGTAGCCCTGACGGAGTTCAGTTTTTTGAACATTCTGTATAAAAAACGGACTTGATGAGTATTGGATGTGTATACACATACAATAGTATAGATAGCAGAGTTAACATTGCACACCAAGATAAGGTAGCGGCCTCTGGGGTCTCTGTAAAAGGATATTTCTGAAAATGTAACTGTGTCTCTGATTGCGACTATTACTCCTTTAGTTTTGTTGGGGGAATTGGCATAGTATGTGTGTGGGAAATGTTTATGGGAGCATTGTGGGGCCTGAGAAAGGGAAAAGTGCGTTTCCTGGATGCAGACGATGTCTGCATGAAGAGACTGGGCTTCCAGCCATAGATTTTTTTCTCTTGGCAGGATGATTGAGGCCTTTAGCATTAAGAGACATTATTTTAATCGGCATCTTGAAAATGTGTTAGATCGCTGGGTGTACTCACAGTACCGTGGGCAGTAAGTGGGAGGTAGATGTCCGAGTTCGGAGTGGTCATCAGGCGATGAAAGGTAGGCAGTCCCTCAATGGCGTGAAGAAGTAGGCAATTGTAGATGGAAAAGTACCTTGGTTGGCTCAGAAAAAGATATAAACATAAGAAAGGAACAATAAAGTCAAACTGGAGACATATAAAAACAAGATCCCAGATCGGGATCACAGTGCAGCGTTGTACGCTGCGCAACATGGTGAGGGTATCGCAAAAGTGAGCAGTGTGGCACCGAGAGGCATTAAGCATGCACTCGAGATCTGCCAGACATTCAGCCCGCACCATTTTCTTTAGCTCTAGAATTGCGGTTGCGTCGTGGAGAACGCCATTCAGGTGAGGTGCCCCATGGAGGCCCTAACGACCAGGGGGTGGATTCTGCAGGAGAATGAATATCCCATTTTTTGAGCAGGGACAAGCCTTGGTCCGGGGACATCACGGTATAAGTATCGTCACCTCTGGTGATAAGAAGCTTGGTTGGGTATCCCCATTTGTAGCGGATTTGATGGATTCTTAGAGCTTTGGTGACAGGGAGAAGACGTCTGCGGAATAGCATGGTATGTTGTGACAAATCAGTGAAGAACTGTAGCTGGGTATACTGCTTGGGCATGTGAGTAGTATCTCTGACCACTTGAAGCAGTTTGTCCTTCACATGAAAGAAATGCATACGTATTAAGACGTCCCGGGGTACCTTGTCTGGTAAAAATGAAGGTTTAGGGAGGCAATGAATGCTGTCTATAATAAGATCAATGGAGGTCGCTTCCGGGAGTATCAGTTGGAATAGAGTCTGAGTGTATTGGAGGAGGTCCCCCTGTGCTATCGACTCTGGTATGCCCCGCACCTTGATATTATTTCGGCGTGACCTGTCCTCTAGATCCACCATTTTAGCTTTCATCCAGTCTATATCATCTTCTCTATTGTTATGTGAATCCACTAAGTCATTAAATGTGTCAGCAAATTCTTCCATTTTGTCTTCCACATGTGATACTCTGTCTCCTAGTTGATGTAAGTCTGATTTAAACTGGGATACAAAGGATTGCATATCAGCAGTTAGAGAGCTTCTCAGGGAGATTAGCATGTCTCTAAGAGTTTAGTCTGAAATGGGCTGATGTGAAATTGGAAATGCTTCCAGAGGTTCTATCAGCTCTCTGGTGTCCTCCATAGATGAATTAGTTTTGCTCACCTCATTGTGGGCCTCCATCTCAGAGGAAAGCCGCGGCCTGGATTTTGCAGGGCTCCGGCCCTCAAGCGGTGTACCGCGATCTGATGACACCCCCGATCCAGTCTCTGAACATGGAGATCCGGGCGATCCATCAGAGGAGTGGGAGGTCGCCGCCCCAGCCGGGGCCTTAGGTGCCATTTTGTGGACCGAGCCGCCGCCATCTTGACCGCGTTTGCGGGACGGCGCGGCAAAAAAGTCGGTCAGTTTCTGCGTGCGGGAGCCGTTTTTCTTTTTTCTGGACATCTCCACCGGGTGCAGGGTATCCGTGGCTTCCCGGGAGTGTCTGGCAGTTTGCTGTAGGTAGCTTGTGATAGCCTCAGGGCGCGATGCTGCACGGAGCTCTCTCAAGCTGCGTCCATGCAGATCGAGCGCCGGCCACGCCCCCCCTAGACATTACAATTACAATACAATTCAAGACAAGATGGTAAGGAGGGCTCTGCCTGTCAGAGCTTACAGTCTAAAAGAGAGAGGAGAGTGATACATGAAGAGGTAGCTGTGTGGGGATGACTTGTTTGAGAAAGTGATAGTTCAGTGGTTAGTTTGAGATGGGATAGGCTTCCCTGAAGAGCTGAGTCTTTAGTGATTGCCTAAAGGCAGTCAGAGTGGGAGATAGATGGACGGGTTGGGGGAAAGAGTGCCAGAGGATGGGAGAGCAGAAGGTCTTGGGAAGAGCAGAGGGGACAGTTAGGGTGATACTTTGAGACAAGGTTGGAGATCTAGCCAGGGGCAGAGTTGTGGATAACTTTGTAAGTGGCTGTTAATATAGTAAGACAACACATTCATTTTTCAAGGGCTACAATACACCACTATGGATCTTTTTAAAATACCTGCACCTTTGGTTTTGTCAGCGTGCCACACCATTCAAATGGCTCTCAACTGTGCATTGTAATGTGCTTAAACCCAGGTCCATTGTGGTGCTTTGGTGTTCCATTTTACTGCAACTCAAACATGTAAATATGGCCTTAATGTAAGCTGTTTTTATTATACACACAGAAACAAAACTGTGGGTATACCTTGATGGAACAGTGTATGTCCAGCGTTACTCTGCCTTTGGCTTGATAACATTTTCCTGTGAGCAAGATTAGACTCCTGATTTCAGTGCAGTTATTGGTATGATTGATTCAAATTAAGCTATTATGTACATTTTATCATTTTTTAAATTTATCATTTTAAAACGGATGATTTTTTGTCTATTTATATGAAACATTTTAATACATTGTATACCCATGCTACTATTATTATAGACCGTTGTTTTTTTTCTTTTCTAAAGAGAGCGAGCATATCAGTAACTGTTTGCTTTCAAACTTTTTCTCTAATTGAAAGTCTGCATGGAATTGTATAATGCAGAGAGAAATAGGGAGAAGGGAATAATTTATCTGGACATACAATTTGACCTTGCGCTACTGAGCTTTGAAATTTGTGTTTAGAAAATGAGTTAAAATTAGCCTGATAAGCATTTGAAAAAGAGCTCTACCTGCTAAATGGAAATGTGCAAATATATAATATTTATCTGGACCATTTCATAGCTGACTAAATGATATAAAAAAACATGTTGTTATTTTAGTCCTAAACATAAATAGATATATACAAAAGACTGTATGATATATTTGCTTAATCTCTACTGCAGTTCCTGTATGTTGCATTCCCCACAATAGACTTTTTTCAATTCTATTTTAGTAAACTCCACAACTGTGCTTCAGGGACCCCATTGAAAGTAATAATGCACAGCTTTCAAATCATGCAACCATAGCCAATGTGCAATCACCACATGGCAAATATGTCCCTAAAGCAGTAAAAAATAATAAGCCTTACCCCATAAACAAAACATATTAGATTGATTCAGTCTTTAAATACAAAACATGGTCTGTGGGGTTTTTTTGGATAATTTTCACATCATCTTGGCTTAATAATGGTTAAAGAGTTAGTGGCCTATGACACATTTGGAATATCACTTCTGTTTAGCCAACTGTCAAAATATGAAAAAGTAGTCTGGCTGCCCAAAGTCTCCTGTATGCAGTCTGATAAATTGGCTTCTAATTAGTTTTTTTCGAGCTGTATAATTGATGCCAGAATATCTGAGACAGAAGCAAAGCATCTCCGCTGAAGATGAAACATGCTGAAGAATAAAAAATGAAGGTGCCAACGTGAAATTACAAGGGCAACCCATCCATAACATTCACAAGCCGTGTTTGGTGTGTAGGCTTAATGGAAATGACTACTGTTACTTTTCTTCCACTCCCTCCTCCATGTCTGGAAAAAAATAACATTCCATTTCGCTTCAAAACTACACATTATTTAACTCATAAAATATTAATCAAGGGTAATTAATCCTGGTGCTGCAGTGTTTTCTCATGGCTTATTGGAACTTTGAACAAAAATGCTGTTCTGTTGAAACTTTGCAGTCTTTTTGAAATTAAATTAATCAAAGAGAGATATGTTAAATTATTTACTAGTTCAGGTTAAACAGCAGGTATTGACTTCAAACTAAACCCTCCTCGGTGATGTTTATGTGGTGGAACACATGTATTTCTCCAAGGTGTGTTAATAAAAAAAAGATTGACTGAAGGCAAGCACGGAAAATCTCGACAGACCAGCAGGAGCTCACCTTTATCATGTGCTGATGTTTCTTGATGTTAGAAGTCAAAGAAAAGTTTGCTAAGTTGCTTTGTACCAATTTCTCTGCATGACAACTTCTCAGAAGACAGGTATATTTCATGGTATATTCATTGAACTAGTGTCATTGATATATTACCTGTTCCATAATGGCTCATACTGTTGCATTTTATTAATGCAAACAGAGCAATCCACCAAATAAAAGATTTCACAGAACACTTCTAAGTCCCTTTCTTTATTATAGAAAGATTGACAATGGACCATGCAAGCATATTTACTGCCTTAATCCCATTACCATCAGATACAGTATATTTTAATGTTATATGTACATATATTGCCTACCATCTAGTGCAAACAGGCATATATGGTGATGTGGGATAAAAATGATGTTAGTAGAACACAAGAGGGTTTGTACCACATTGTCTGCATATTTTAAACCATTCAATAAACACTATGGCTATTGAAATTTCACCTAGGTTTTTTTAACAACATGGTGCCTTTCTTGTATAGTAAGTCTAAACACCTATATTCAAGAAAATTACAGTGCAAGGCTTAAACAAAGTGAGACATGATACAGACCTGCTGGACATAGCAAATTATTTGAATAATATACACAACAGCACCCTATACAGATCATTTTCGTGTAGCCATTCCCACGGCACACATATATTGCATTGCTTAAATCAAAACTACATGCAAGCAGCTGAATGCACCATTGAAATAAATGTGGAACTGTTTGTTTTTTATGCCAAATAATTTATAATTTTGCTCAGTCACTCTTGAAATTCATGCACCCCTGCCATACAGCATAACCAGGTCCATAAACCTATGTTTCTCCACTGCAGTTAAAGTAATAAAGCTTGGTCAAAGACCTATCCCAGCTTGTAACTTGATTTTGAAGGGACAATAGTAGGAGTAGTAGGACACACTAATGAGGTCAACTCTCTCCTTTTCACTTTTAGGTTATAAACAATTCATGCAAAATACTCATTAGGAGTCCCTTCAGGTGAATCAGTGCTAACAAAAAGAATTGGGGTCTTTGTAGACCACAGAATTAGCAGCAGCATGTGATGCCAAGCTGCAGTTAACATAGCTAGCAGAATACTGTCATGTATTTAAAAAGGTATTTAAGATATAACTCAATAACTACTCCATTACAAAACACATATTGAGTTAACTGTTTTGGTCACCAATCCAAAGGAAGGATGTCCTTAAAACTGGAAAGAATTCTATGAAAGGCAACAAAATTAATAAGGGGACTGGAGAACATCATCTATGAGGAATGATTACAATTAACACATTTATCAAAAGTAATAACCATAGTAATGGTAATAAGCTGTTTATTCAAAGGACCCTTAAGATGACCACAATTTGGAACTGGATGTTCAAGGGGTTCTTTACTCTTACTGTTAGGGCAGCAAGAATGTGGAACTCCCTTTCCCTGGTTGTATTATCAGCTGGGTGTTGGTAAAGTCAATAAACTTATAGATGTCTTCCCCAGTGAACACAATATGCATATCTCTCTCTCTCTCTCTCTCTCTCTCTCTTTTTTCCTTATCAACTATGTTACTCCTATTAGCAAGCTATCTGGAATATACTGACACAATGCCCCCTGCACACTGATAACAACTGATAACAAAAATAAAAAATTGGGGACTATATAAAATTACATTTAAAAGGGAATGTATAGTCTCAATTGTTTTTTTAGATAAATTATTGTGCCTCGTTTATTAGAAGGTAGACTGAGTGTTTATTTACTCCAGTGACTAAACTTGAAATCACTTAAGTACTAACTTTACAAAAATATGAAATAGCAAGCATGTCAAAATTACATTGAAAAATGCCTTTAAGATACGTACTGGAATAACAAGTGCACTGTAAATGCACTTTGCATTACCTTGAAGATTGACTTTACATTACCTTTAGGATTTGTTTATAAATTACTTTACTACATAACTGAACTTAAATATGGGTCTTTTTAATCTGCAAATGGTTGCGTTCTAATAAACATAATAGCTAATTAGTAGATAAGGTTGAACAAAAAGACACAGGTCCATCAAGTGTGTATAGACAAAAAACCCTACAGGCAGAGGCAAATTAGGTATAAGAGGGTAAAAAACAAAAACAAAAAAAACATTCCTACCTGACCACATACTGGTAATTTGATAACTGGCTGGATAAATCTATCAAATTTAAGGATACCCATAGACCTGTTTATTATGCTAAGCAAGCATAACCAACACTTTTTTTTTTTAATTTAGCAATATTCTTTAATACTACTGCCTGTGAAAGAGACTTCCACAGTTTTACTGCCCTAAAAGTAAGTAACCCTGTCATGGAAATAATTTGAAATCAAATCAATGGGCTCAAATTATTATGCAATATCACAATATAGGAGACCAACACACACCAAAGTCTGCTATAAGCTGGTCTGATTTATTACGGTGCATTACATTTTTATAAGATAATAGAGAAAAGGGGGTGCTGTGGAATGCTATGCAGAGCATATAGAAGGTCAGTAGAAGCTGCAAGACTAATTTTCAAGGAAAGGAGGGGTGAGCACACTCTTGTGTAAAAGTTCAGTCTTCACTTGAAATGGACACATAGTTCTTTTATAAAAGAGGGATGTTCTTGTGCTTTATATGAGCATTACAGTGGGCTTCTCTTTCTCTTTTTGATGGTTTCGATGATCTGATGTTTGTGATTTTGATCATAAATTAATTTGATCATAACTAGTCTGCTGTTGACTGGCACCTCACAGATTTTACGTGTTACCATGCCTCAAACACAATTTTTCAGAAGTTTAATAAAAACAAAGCATATGTCAAAGGTTAAATTGAGTGTATGGATATATATGTATATGCCAAACCTTATATTCTATGCCTTGAAGCCATTTTGAGTAGTTTTCTCTTACAAACCTCAGTTTCTGTTTAAGATTAAACTTATTTTTTTATATATAATCAAATCTGATATATTATACTTTGTGATCATATTCCCTCCCTCTTACCCTTCTCTGAGCTCTTTCTAGTTTAAGGACATCATTCCTGAGGAATGGTGACCAAAACTAACTGCATATTCAAGGTGAGGCCAAACCAACATTTTATAAATCGATAAATTATGGATTTATTTCTTGAATTTATGCCCTTCTAATTTAAGAGACTATTCTGCTAGCTTTGTTAGTTGCAGATTGCCATTACATGTTGTTGCAGAGTCTGATCTGCAAGGACCCCCAAATCCTTTTCCATTACAGATTCACCCAGAGAACCCCGTCCGAAAGAGAATGTTGCATGCATAATTTTAGCATTCATCTTGTGTCCGATTTCCCTGCAAAATTTGGTATCATCAGCAAACACTGAAATTGAACTCTTAATGCCAACCTCAATATTAATAATAAACAAGTTAAACCACTTTGGCACCGAGACATATTTCTGGGCCCCACCACTCACAGCCTTAGTTCATTTAGAAAATGAACCATTGACCACTACTTTCTGAACATGTTTTTGTAACCTGTTTCCTATCCATTCTATCCATACATACAATTTCTTCTAAAGTTATAGACCTTATTTAGCAGATTAAATGTTTATGAGGTATGGCATCGAATATTTTACGATGTTAAGCTGACTGATCTGTAATTTCCTGGCATCTCAACCCTTTCTTTTAATATTAGTATCACATTTGCATTGCACCAATTCGTTGGTACCACCCCAGTCTGCAAGGGTTTCTTAAAAATTAGAAACAATAACATTGGCAATTGGAGAGCTCAGCTTTCTGAGCACTCACGAGTTTAAATTTGTCTAATCTGTTTAGAACCTTGATTTATGTCAGCCACAAAAGTACATTCAACACATTATTAGAATTACTGTACTGGCTTTTAAGCTCGTCATTTAATTTATATGAACTAATAATACAATTGCCTTCTCCTTATCACTTATGACCAGCTCCCTGTGTCCATCTTTTATGGGCCCTACATGTTCTGTCCTTTCCTTTTTACTAGTAATATATTTGAAGATTTGTTCACTTACTGCAGCAATGTGTTTTGCCTATCCTTTTTTTTTTTTAGCTGTCTTTCCTGCACCTTGTAGCTTTAACTTGAGGCACATGTAAATACATTGAGGGGAATTTATAAAAACTGGAGCAGACAAAATCTGGAGCAGCTGTGCATGACAACCAATCAGCATTTACGTGTCATTTTCAAAGCCTAACTGAACAGACTAAAAAGATAAGCTGATTGGTTGCCATAGGCAACTGCTCCAGATTTTGTCTGCTCCAGTTTTTATAAACTCCCCCTATTATGGTCACTATTGTCCAAATTGTCTCCAATTTGCACATCTGTAATTAGCTCTGGGTTATTTGATTTTTATTTTTTAACCTGCACTTTTGTTTCACTGCCAGTTGCTTTTCTAGATTTAGCATCTGGGTTTCCAAGCAAACATCTCAACTCACATCTTGCACAAACATATTTACCCTCAAACGTTTGTTTGAAGAATGCATACATAGAGCAGGATTTGGACTAAATCCCATTATCGCTCATGGAAAATGTAGTTAACACTGGCTTTTAGAGGATAATAATTAATTTGAATACTGCAACAAATAACCATGAAATTAATTAGTTTCAAAGCTTTACCTTGTGTTAAACTTTGTCCTTGTGTGAAATCATATCATATAAGCTCATCATACCATACAAGCTATCAAACATCAATAAAGGCTTTCTACTTTTATATTTTTATCTGCTAAACAAGCCAAGGCATCATCAGGAAAGAAACAAGCAGTTCATTTTACATAAGTCCTACACAGAATTGATGGCTTTAGGGTCAATAAGAAAATTACCAGTGTACTATTTATTAGCTGGTAAACTTTTCAAAGTCTGGCATCTTTTAAAACTGTTAACTCAAACTTTGATTCTGAAAACTGGTTTCATGGCTCCTGTTGTCACTCAGATCTAGTAGGAATTTACTCATCCTGTCCTGAGATTTGACGTATACTCTGTATCTTGTTGGTAATTCCAGTACTTTGTTCCTGCACCCTGTGTCCATTGCTCTGCTCATGATATCTTCATCCCACATTTCTGCTACTCTGCAGACTGACTTCCTGGTAACAACCTGCTTTGTTCATGTTTACTGAATTCTTCCTGATGCAAGTCCTGACCTCTGGCCTGTCCATAATTCCACATCTGCATCTACACTTGAGGCAAGCCTGTGGTTTTCTCCCTTGGGGAGTGTTCTGCACAAGACCAACGCTCAATGAGGGGTGCCCTAGGGAAGATTGGGACTTTGTTCCATAGGTAAGCCCACGCCATCTGAGGATGACACAAAGTCCACCTACAAGCCTGGTACAAGATATTCTCTTTCCTAATTAGTTACGAGTTAACTGGAGCTATCCATGTGTACAGTACTATCCCCCAACTATTTTATTTTTACCTTTTCCCTCTGTACTTTAAAGTTATGTTTTGGGGAGTTCTTGTGCTTAGCATAATAAGACATCTAACAGGATTAACACCTAACCAACAGCTACAATTTACAAGACTGCAAACACACAATAATAATTTTCTCTTACGCTCACTTTTCATTTAAACTTTGATAACAGTTTTCATTCAGATTGTAAAGACTCATAATGAACACTTGTCAAACATTGTACCTGATGTATGAACTTATATCCCAATTAAATGTACTGTTGTGCAAATATTACTTATTACTGTGATGTGTATAGTTATACCTTATTGATGTTTGTCTTTTTCAAAACTACTAAAATGTATTTAAACCAAAGAATGCATGACACTGGCTCCTCAATACTAGGTATGAGCAGAATGGTAAAACAAAGTTCCTAGAAACATCACCTTTCTGAGGCCAGTAAAGCAGTTTGAAAAATGATACAACATTACAAAGGGAAGAACAAAAAAAGGTAAAAATACTATTTAGACTTAAAAAAAAAAAATGTAAAGCTTACAAATGATTATGCTACTTCTTTGGTTGCAACTGTTAAAGCGGACCTTTACACTCAAAAATCAAATTCTATCAATGCATCCCTCTAAGTATGATGATTAATAGTAACAGACATGCCAGGTGTAAAATGCTGTGATTTTGAAATATTGAAATATATTGAAAAATATATATATTGAATATTTGGTTAGTGCTCATCCATCCAAGACTTTAACACATTTTGCCTCTATTTTATCACCTTTTAACTCAAAGTTTTTGAAACAACCTTGACCCTTGCCTCCTTTCCACCTGAAATGCTTAGAGCTACGATTGTCACTTTGCCTAAGCCAGGGAAGGCTTCAACCCTGCCCAAAAATTTTCACCCGAAATCTCTTTTTACACGGATCTGAAAATCTATGCCAAACTGTTAGCCTTATGTGTGATGCAAAATATGCACACTTTAATCCATCCTGATCAGTTGGGTTTTATTAAGGGTAGAGGAGCTCCAGATGTGACTAGGTGCGTATTGAATATCATACATCATGCTGAACATGCCGGAATGCCTTCTTTGCTTCTGGTCTTGGATGTGGAGAAGGCGTTCAACGGTGTACATTGCGGTTATTTATGCCAAGTAGTACATAAATTTGGCTTCTTGAGCTGGATTGACTCATCCATGGCGTTATATTCATGTCCCTCGGCTCAGGTTTTTACATCTAGTGCTTTATTTCGGTCATTCCTTATCACTAATGGAACAAGACAGGGGTTTCCCCTATCCCCTCTAATTTTTAATCTTGTCATAGAACCCTGCCTGAATTGGTTAGTGCTCATCCATCCATTTCAAGGTTTATATTTAATAACCGTTACCATACAATTAGTCTTTTTGCGGATTACATTCTTCTACTATTGACCAACCCTAGCTCTTTCCGGCATCCTCAACCGGCATCCTCAATATTAGAATCATTTAGTTCTATAATGAAGTGCATTATTGCTACATAACACATCCCCTTTACTCATCTTCATATCGTAGGAGGGAAGCGTTCTTCACAGTACGGCAGAGCGGTTTGGGGGTGGAGACAGCGCTGTCACAGGAGGCTGGGCTCTCCTCTCGCACCGCTCACTCAGCCTCCTGTGACAGTGTGTGTCAGAGAGGAGAGCAGGCTACAAACACTCAGCGATCAGTGATCACTGAGTGTTTGTAGATAATTGAGGACATGGTACAGTATGTGGAATATATCCTCAATTATGAATGAATGGGAGTGATCTATATCCACTCCTGTTCATTCATAATTGTGTTTATAGTAAACATACTATATTCTCAAGTTATCAATGAACAGGAACACTCAAATGATTCCTGTTCATTTATAACAGGGGATACAGAAAAAGAGATTGAGGACTCTGTGTTCTCAATCTTTTTTTCTATTTTAAAAGGGAAATATCAGGGGTCTGTTTAGACCCCTGATATTTCCCTGAAGCCCCTTAAAGTAAAGTAAAAAATAAAAATATGTAATAGAAAATTAATTTAAAAAAAATGTAAAAGTTTATTAAAAAAATTAAATTTGAAAAAAATAAAAACATTTTCGGTATCGGTTTCGATGTTGGCCTGACAATTTTTTTTCAGTTTCGTTTCGGTTTTTAAATTTCTATTCTGGTGCACCTCGTGGTTAGTCATTGCTTAATTTCCCGCTAGGCAATGTAGGCATCTGCCTACAGGCGCCCTCCACAGAGGGGCACCATCTGTTTGGGGTTGGGCAGGGGTCTCGGGGCATTTTCTAAAGGAGTTTGAACAATCAGAATGTATAGGGTATGGCCTACTTTAGTGTCTGTGCCACTGCCTAGGATGAGGGTGCATCCAGCCTATATACAGCCTGTGAGATGTTTAGGGGTTGGATTTTGTCTGAGATTCACAGAGTGAAAACATACACTGGCTGTTAAAGTGATGTTAAAGTCAAAAGGTTTTTAGGCTTTTTTAAATGCTGATGAAATCACTTACAATGGATGTTCCTCCTTGATGTTTAAAAGTGTTAGTGTCCTGCAAAGTTAGTTGGTCCCCTGAGCACTGGCACTATCATTCTGTTTTAGGGAGGATCCTTTCCCTTGCAGGGTCCTATGGAGCCACCCTTGTGTGTGCTAGTAAGCTGTGTGAGATTCTACAAACACACAGGCACAGCAAGGTGAGTCAGCCCCCCCACTCCCCCTCCTCCAAGCTAGCAGATGGATAGTTGCTGCAGGCTGTTCTGTTCCTTATCTTGTACTGGACAGGAAGTTCAGGGAAGCCGAGCTGAGAAAGTTGGATCCAGCTGTTCAAAAAAACAATGACTAACAGAGTTATTCACAAAAGGGTGAAGAGTTTGGGGAAGGCAGGAGAAGTGAACAATCTAGGACAACATAGCTGAACTGGAAAGTGAGCTGAATTGGAGAATCTTTCCAAATCAGCTATTTTGGCCTTGCTTGTTCCCTTCTCCTGCCTTCTCCAAATTCTTTACCCTTTTGTGAATAACCCTATAAGTGTCAGGACACAAATTTCAAGAAATACTTCTTTGGATGATGTATATTTGAATGATCTGGATTCATTATTGAAATAAAGTTTTAGGGTTTCAACCTACTTAAAAAAAATCCAACTTGATATGAATCTGTCTAGATATTAGTTTCTTGTCAGTTCTTGCATAGCAAAAGTCAGCCTGAGAGAAAAAAGGGAATCACTGAGAGTAATTTAGGCTAAATGCCAATAGCTGTGGTTTTTGGTTGCTATTTTTGCAAAAGACAGTATTTTATTTAAAAAAATTACTTTACAGGTGTTGACATTGCACAGGCTAAAAGGAGGACTGAGAAGAGAGGTGATCTTATATGTATGATGCTGCTGCTTTATGCTGCTTCAATAGGATGATGGGTGTGTTGATCATGTTTTTTCTGCTCCAGTGGCAGTCAAGGAATTGGCTATTTAGCCTTGCAGGGTTTTATGAATCTTGCCAGTGTATTGGATGCAAGGAGTCCTAAAGGCTTTTGGCAGGCAAAACAATTCTTAAATCTGCAATTCAACTTTGTATTTAACTGCTTCAATAGAATTCATCTTTCAAAAATTGCTGTACTTAGAAAACCATTGCTTACTTTGACAACTTTGTGTTGTCAGGTTTTAATGCTGTTTTAATGGCGTTTCTACTTTCTGAGCCACTGACCTATCTCCTGGGTACTGTGGACACTCGAAGTCCCACATGAATGCACTTTAGCCTATTGCAAGAGCACATTCTTGCAGACTTTTGATGTTGACATATTTTGCATCTATTTACTTTGCATACAAAAAATAGGGATTATATTGTGTTTGTGTTGTGGCATTGTGTGGCAATACCACAGTGTTAGGTGGCCTAAAAGTCACCCAGGATTCTCAGCCAGAGGGGCTGAGTGGCTTCAGGAAGCAATTGCTTGTACCAGGAAAGAGCTGGCTTCTCAGTCCTTTCCGTGTTTTCTGGATCATAGTTGGGATCCTGGAGCCAGAAGATTTCCTAGAGCTCTGGGTGGGAGGCAATCTCCAGTCCTGGGGCCAGGTGCAGCCAATTGCCAGGCTAGACTGTCCAGGTGGCTGATAACAGCCATATTAAGACACTGGACAGAGAGGAAGAGGTGTCGGTGTGGTCTGCAGGCACATGAGGGCTCCTGCTGGGAAGAGGGAAAGTTTGGTGACCAAGGTAGTTGCGCTAGGATATATGAAAAAATCAGAAACCAAAAAGAGGGAAAGTTTGTGTCCAGGAGTCAGGCGGACTCCACCCAGAAGCCAGAGTGGAGCCAGGAGGCGGTATGTCTTCGCTGGAGGAACCTGGGAATCAGCCAATGAGTCTTAGTGAGCCTGGGACACACAAGGGATGTGTGGAAGAGGCACTTGCAGGATAGATAACAATCCTGAGTTGGTGAGATGTTACTTACTGGCTGAAACAAACCAGGCGATATATTATTTTGCTGAAGTAAAGCTCTGTTCTGTTATGGTGGAAAATAAAAGACTGTCCTTTTTATGTTACAACGGCTTCAAAACTGGTCCTTAAGCGCTCGCCATTTGTGCTAACCTCCCCAACATTACAGCGTGCACTAAAATCCGTTTTTATATATAATTACGGACTATATCGAACTGATAAACAGTTGTGCAAATATCATGAGACATTAAAAGATGCAACTACCATTTTTTTCATTTTACTGGTCCTCTGCTTTTAGTAAATATATAATGCTTTGTAGGGGTAAAGTAATTTTCTATCCAATATTTCACATTTTAATGTGCGAAATGTGTGAGAATTATTACAACACTGATAGCAACGTATTAGAGGCCCAACTGAAGTCTCACACCTATTTTTCTCTTTATAGTCCTGTATTCCCATATGTAGGTACTGTCAGCAGGGAGCAGACAAAATGCTTTTCTAAAACATGAAATTCTGGGTATTCGCACCGCACCATCTGTAGCAGAGCAAGAAGCTTCAAGGGAGCTTTGGTAAGGTGAGTATTTGGGAGATATAATTGGGAATCCTTTTCAGAAACACTGTCATGGTGCCCTACATGAACAAGGTCACAGTAAAGTACCTTTTTTCTCACCTTCCACCCTTCCCCACATGCTGTATGCTGACCTAGATGAGTAACAGTCACACTCCTCATCACAAGTATACTACTTACACTTAAGAATTGGAGTATGCCTGGGCTTTAAGATATATAGAAGAAACTGTGTGATGTAAATGGAAATTTCACAGGTGACTTAGAGGCTCTTCCCCAAACATTGCTGATTAACAAAAAGAAAAAATGTGCATATCCTTCTGCGGCTTAGCCTTACACCAAGCGGAATTTTATACTGTTTTGACATGAAATATGACCAATTAGCTACTTTGCATTGTACATTATCTAATAAACTACATTGCAATTTCATATAGAGAAGCAAAATTCACACTTATTATTTTCTTTTGACATATCAGAAACTCAAAGTATTTTTAGCTTTTTTTAAATGAGGTTTTTGTTCCATACTTTTCATTGCTAAAGTCTCTCAGAGAATTTATCAGCCAGCTGCACTATTATTTGCAATCAAAGAAATCTCTTATCTAAAACTCTTGATGGCAACTACATGAGCAGTATAAATGTTTGTATTCATTTAATGCTGAAAACTCACAGTTCATTTGCCAACAGTGATAAAAGCGATAAATAGAGCAGTCCATGCAGTGTATTGTAAAGAGCGGAACATGTGGCTGATAGTAAAGCTTACCTTGCATACTAATCACAATCTGTCAGAAGTTTTGTGGAAATAACAGGTTTTTTTTTTTAGATTGGCATTACAGCAAAAGTAATTGAATACATATATTCAGAGTTGCAGGGCCATATTTAATATTGACTGGACTCTGGGCAAACATTTTCTTGGGCCCCTCTGCCCCTCCCAACCGCTGCCATGTCCTGCCGCTTGTCATGACCTTTTTTTAGTGTCATGTGACAATTTTTCTAAAACAATACAGGCTAACAATTTTAGAACTATTTTAGGGCAGAGTAGTTCTGCCACTGACTCCAAGCTGTACAGGAACTACAAATCTCAGCAATATATTATACAGCAATGGAGAATACCACCAGCTGTAAAGGACTATAAATCCCAGTGATACATTATACAGCAATGCAGAATACCATCAGCTCTAAAGGACTACAGATTATAGCAATACATTGTACAGCAATGCAGATTAATTTTAAGCTACATACACTGTGTTGCTCACCAGGGCTGTGTGGGATCTCAGGAGGCTGAGCATGGTCTCACCAGGGCTCAGCAAGGTCTGAGCATGGCTGTGCAGGGTCTCACCAGAGCTGTGTGTAGTTTTACCAGGGCTGTGCACAGTCTCACCATTGTGGTGTGCGGTCTTTCCTGGGCTGTCTGTGGTCTCACCAGGTCTGCATGCAATCTCATGAGGGCTGTGCACTGTCCCACCAGTGCTGTGTGCGGTCTCAACAGGGCTGTGCAGGGTCTCAGGAGGCTTTGCAGGGTCTCAACATGTCTGTGGGTGGTCTCACCAGGGCTGTGCAGGGTCAAACCAGGGTTGTGCGCAGTCTTTTCAGGGCTTTGCAGAGTCTCACCAGAGCAGTTTGTGGTCTCACCATCTCAGCAGGTCTGCGTGCGATCTCAGGAGGGCTGTGCACTGTCTCACCAGTGCTGTGGGTGATCTCACCGGGGCTGTGCAGAGTCACCAGGGCTGCGTGTGGTCTTACAATATTATCAGGTCTGCATGTGGTCTCCCCAGTACTGTACGCGGTCTCCCCAGGGCTGTGCTTGGTCTCCCCATGGCTTTGCAGGGTCTCGCCAGGGCTGCGTGCGGTCTCAACAAAGCTACGTGCGGTCTCACCAAAGCTACATGCGGTCTCACCAAAGCTACATGCGGTCTCACCAGTGATGTGCAGGTGGGTGCGGGTGGTGGGAAGGAAGAAGAGGAGGAGATATGCAGCCAGCGCTGTAAACAAGTGCCACAAGGCCCTAGCAAGTCCAGGTCCTTACAGAAGCCCAATGTATTTAAACATTTTAAGTGACGTATTGGCGCTTAGTATTGGGGCATTTTCACATATGTACGCATACTCACGAAAATGCCCAGTATCGGTGCATCGCTAGAAAGAAGAGATCATGCAATAATATGTAACAACATAAAAAAACAATAGCAAAAATAACAAAATACCCTTGTGCTGAAATATAAACATACCTATTGTTGCTGTGTTTCAAACATATGCGAATGAATGGGGGAGAAGAAGAGGGGCTGTCAGTTGCAGAGGCATCCCCTATTCCCTTGAGTTATACAGTAGTGTGGGAAAAGCAGGGTACTGTGGCTCAGTCTGTTTCCAAATCATGGGGATCAGAACCTGTCATGTGTGCCTAGACCAGCTGTCCAGGCAACCCATCCACATCATCAGTTGCTAGGTAGATGGTGGGTAAACACACAAGTCCCAATCTCTGCTGCCTGTCTGCAAAGAACAGCAGAAGGGAGAGACAAGAGAAACAACGATGAAGATAGGGCGGGAAAGGGACGAGATACTGACATCCTGCATCTGCCTTGGGCCCACAACAATGTCTGCCAATTTTGCCCCACGTTAAAGTTGGCCCTGTTGAGTTATTAACAACATATACAGTATGTATTAGCTTTTCTGCTGAAGGTGCTGAAATTTATGGTGAATAGTGATGGGTGGAATATTTTTGGTGAAAATTATTAGGATAAAAAAAAAAGATTGCCCAAAGTTCTGCTTAATCAGCTTCTTTTGCTTAAAAATATTAGTAAATAATAATATAAGTAGTTCAGGAAAATGGTGGACTAATGTGGCCATTCATTGCAATAGCAACTAATTATCAATAATGCACTTCCTGGCCGTTGAAATGTGGACACGTGGCTTCTCTACAACTAACCCCACTGTTGGAGAAATTTAATTATTTCAGCACAGTATTAAGACATTTCTGCAATTACCAAACATTTCATATTATCTGTCATTGAGGATGAGAGCACCAGGAGCAGAAAGGAAGGATACATCAGGAAGGAATCAGAAAACATCTGTGATGTTCCTGCAGCTTAATGTCAATAGCGATAAGAAGGGTAGGGATGATGAGGTGGCAGACCATACCTGTGCGCCAAAGATTGTAGAGGAGGAAAATGAGGAAGAGGCAAAACAGCAGTGAGGCAAGATTTTATCCAGATGCAGCTTTCTGGGAGCAGAAAAGTGTACCACTTTAGGCAGCCATACCCAGCAAGTGTTTATCTGGACAAAATGCAGCGGCAACACAAGCTACCTGCCAACTATGTGATATGCAATTCAAAAACATGCTGGAACACAATTTTGGTCATGCTGCAGAAGCTGCAGAGACAGCAGGCCATCAGTGGGTATGCAATCTAAGAATGATACGAGGACAGGCTCTGGGGAGGTGGGGTTATTTTCAACACATTCAGGATGCAAGCAACATCTTGTCACCATTCAAATTGGTTACTAGAATGATGAGTAAGCAAGACAAGGATAATAGACACAGTCTCTCATGCGTTTCTGCTGGATCACACAGTGCTTAGTGTCATAGGGTGGGTACTGGAGGCACATTACTAGGAGAATGTTCTCCTGTCTCTGAGGCAGCACGATCCTTTGCTTACGGCCTCCATCCCATTAAAGCAGAGGTAGCAGGAGGCAGAGGAGGAGAGTTGGGGTGCTGGTTGTGAGGAGGAATGGGGTAGGCTTCAAGGGGAACATTTTACACCTCACAAACCCTGGGAGTTGTAAGCGGGTAGGGTGGGAGCATTGAGGACACTGTTGTCCTCAGCAACACCAAGGACTCAGGTTCCTCTGCTACAGGCAGCTTGTGGTCATTGGGAACATTTTTGCTGAAATGCCAACACACGATCCCCAGGATTTGGGGCATGAAGGGGAGGGGGACCATTAATGGATGGCCCCCATTTGGATCCCCAATACAATGGAAAATTGCATATCTCATTCTACCATCCCAGAAGGAGCATAAAAAAGAGATGCTATTGAAGAACCTGTTGGCTGCATTTTCAGAGTGTCAGAATCCTTTCTCATGCTAAACATGCCTCCAATACTCAGATTGCTAAAAGAAGAGGTGGTGGTGCATACATCATTACAATTTCCTGCCATCACTACGGGTCTACCACCATTACAAGCTTCTGCTGGCCTGCCATGATTACCAGCTTCTGACACTTTTCCTTACCTGCCACCATTACCAACTCTCGCTACCTCTCATAGTCTGCTGCTTCCACCATTACTAGCTCTTACATCCTCTGCTGGCCTGCCTCTAATATTAGCTCCTGGACCTCTCCTGGCCAGCTGCTACCAACATTACCAGCTTCTGTGACCTCTTCTATCCTGACTCCATTACCAGATCCTGCCAACTCTCCTGTCCTGCGATTCCACCATTACCAACTCTTCCCACCTCTCCTGGCTTGCAATCATTACCATCTCTTGTTACGTCTGTTGGCCTATTTTGCTGCAACCATTATCATCTCTCATTGAGTTACTGCTGTTGCTGGGTCCCAGGCAGACCCTCAACAGCAGGATAGGTGGTCCCAGCCCTGTGATCACAGTAATAACTAATCGCTGTGATCACATTGTTGCGACAGCCACAGGTGCTGTTGGCAGCAGCTCACTGTGTTGTGCAGCTGCGAGCAGGCTTTGTGTTACAAACTGATACAAAATTATATCTGAGTAGAATACTGTATTCTTCTCAGATATACTAACAGGGTTATTCACAAAGCTGCCGAAGGCATCTGAGTGAATAACCCACCCGAAGTGACCCGAACGTTGTTCAGCTATTCACTTTAGGCTTGTACAGCTGATTTCAGCTGTACATCCGCTGAAATTAGCCATACATCGGCTAGCTTCGGCCACACTTCAGTCAGCCGACCATGCTCTGCATGTTCGGCTGAACCGAGGTGCAGAAGGACTTCGACTTAGCCGATCCAACATCTGGATTGGCTGAGCCAAGGCTCTGTCAGCCTACTCGCTGCTGTTCGCCCCTGTTCTGAGAGAGAGAGAGAGAGCGTAATCATTTTTCTAGTGAGAACTGCAAGGATCAATTATGTTTGAGCAGAGGGAAAATGTAGGGATGTGGTGTTTTCCCTAAATTCTTTTGGTCTCTTTTGTGATCCGTCAGTGTTGATTTAGTCAGCTTAGCTGCATGCTGGCTTGTGTCCTCTAAATGTGCAGTGATTATTCTCAGTCAACTGCTGTGTGACTGTTCCCCGGCAGGGTGTGCTAGAGATAATGCTTCACATTAAGGAAATTCAATACCTGTCCAATCAGCAGGTCTGGGGAGTCTGCGGTGCATGCTGGGAGAGCTATTAAACATCAGAGGCCCTTTCTAGTACAGTGTCTTCACTCCAGGATTTTCACCCTGAGAGGATGCATCAGTGAACAACCAATCTAAGCCCCAGGCCTGAAAGCCTAGGGGATGGAATGCTGTGGGGATTTCCTGTCATGGGAGGTGTCCCTAAGATACTAATTGAGGTGGAGTCTTTCTAGGCCTTGAGAAAGTCAAGCTGCAATTGTCCCCCCACAGTGGTGAGTGACTGACTGAGCTGGGAAGCACCACATGAACCTTCCCACTGCTGTCCTACCTTGATACAAGGATTCACTTATATTGAGATGTATTCCAGCCAGTAAAGTTCTGTGAAAGAATGATCTAAATAGCTAGAAAACCATGTAGAAGACCAGTGACTGTAATTCAAATGTAATTATCTAGGTATCCTGTGCTCCCTCCATCCTCTTTTCCTATTCTTCATACACATGCTATTAAAATACCGTAAAATCTGTTCAAAGTGACTGGCACCCATCATTTCCACCATCCAAGGTAAGGCACTTCACCCTGAGAGGAATGCACCTGAGACACTTATCGCCAAGTAAGTGGGTTTAGGACATTTGTGATCTACCTATAGACCATCAGAGACGCCATCTGTGCCCAAAACTGGTTATCAATAGCACTACATTTTTAATTGATCAACTGAGATCATATATCTCACATTTTTTGTTCTTTGTGTATATTATCAGTGCCCCATGGCATAAATAGAATAAATGTCCCTTGGGACATAACCCCTGAGACACACCTAAAGCCCAGACTGTATCCCAGATATGGAGCTGTTCAGTGCACAGCAGAAGAGGATAACCTAGTGTACAGGCAGAGCTGATGATCACACCCACTACCAGGCTCCACTTGCAGTGTCCAGCTATCTTTCTACAGCATATCCTGGTTTTCAGATTCCACTCTGGCTCCTCAGCGTTCTCTTATACCCTTCTCTTCTCTCTCTGCCTGGGTAAGGGGGGGGGGGGCATGCAGGAAATAATGAGATCCAGGGAAGTCCTGCAGCAGCCTGGTTGTGTAGTACCCACCCATCTGAAACTTCCAGCCAATGATGCAATCATGCTATTCCTCACATATATAGCGATATGAGAGAGATTTAACTGTTGTGCTCTGGGAGTCCCAAAAAGTGGTACTGTCCCAACAAATCCAGGACAGTTGATACGGATGATCATTTGATCAAATAAAAAAAGCAAGAACAGGACTCCTAATAAGTGCCGTGGCAAATGGCTGAACATTGTTGCTCAGCTGGAAAGGCATTTTTATTGGAATCCTCACTCCCTAGGTGATATGTGAAGCCAAAGACTGATTAAACTCACTATTGCAATATTGCTTAAAGTTGCATACAGTATCTATTTATATTTAACAATTCTCTGAAGTTTGAAAATACAGCAATTGTTTTGCTGTATCATCTCATTTAAATCCTAAATATTTCTATCTATAAATCACAACAAGCAATGGATACAGGCTATAAGTTGTGCTTTTGGGTAGCATTGTGAAACTGAACAATATGAAAATACATTTTTTGACACACTGAAGCAGATCATAAAGTGATGTCTAAAACAACTTCCTTTACTACTCACTGTGGGACTTGCCTAACAGATATCTGCAGGTTTGTCTGATGTACACAGTGTTTATTTTTAGTGCAGAAATACATTGAAGAATACTGTAACATTCACTCCACCATAACCTGTTCCAGCACAAAGGCAAATCTCAGAGAAAGCTTTGGGACTGACAACACAGCTAGGAAATGTCTATATAAGCTAAGCTGTTTTGGAGCTGTCCAAGTTCTGAAATAAGTGCAGAGACAGCTGGAAATCAATAAGCTATGTTTTTCAAGAAACTTTTACTCTCATCTCTGGAGTTAGAGATTGAAGAGTACAGTTTCATGCAGCATGTGCTGGAAACTATTTTTTCTAACAGGGGGTCATTGCATTTTCCATGTTAGGACACATGTTCCATTTAATAGATACCACTGCTTTTTTCTGTTATCAAATTTATGTGTACAATATGCGTACACAGCTCTACCGTGCACCAGCCCATAATCAGAAGAAATAACATTCTCAATCTGTCACCCTATTTAAGTATATGTTTATGCACAAGCGCACATGTATTGGGAGCTTACAACAGGGAGTCACACATTATCACTTCAATGCCTATCTGGCACATGGTGATGGAATGGTCATTTGACACACTGTCTTTACTGTGCAGCATAAAACTTGCCAGAAAAGCACATTTAGAAGAAACTCTGCTTCTCAGCAAGTTAGGGGGTTATCCACTTATTTGCAGAAGGCAGCCGAGTGAATATCCGAGCCGAAGTGAGCTGAACGCTGTTCAGCTATTCACTTCAGCCTTGTACGGCTGATTTCTGCCGAACATCAGCTTAAATCAGCCGTACATCGGCTGTCTTCAGTCAGCCAAACATGCGCTGCCGTTCGCTCCTATTTGTATTAGGGGCAGAACGGCAGTAGGTGAATAGCTGACTATTCTGCTCAGTACCTCTGAGATAGCGAGCAGAATAGAAAAAAAGTTGATTAAAAATAAATTTACAATTATTTTTTTTTTTTTTAAAAGGAACATTAAAAATAAAATAAAAAAATATTTTAAAGAAAAACAACTGACGCTTCTGCCCCCTAATGAAGCATCTGACTGATGCCGGAAAAATTAAAACAATTGGGCGGAGCTAGCGGTGACTAGGGATGGTCCGCCGGTTCGATTTGAACATGAGTTTGAATCGAACATTGGCTGTTCGAGCGCTCGCCAAACGCCGAACTTTATGGGATGTCCGCGGTCTATTCGACCGCGCAACGTCCTATACTACAAAAAGCACTTTGAAGCTCCAATTGGTTAAAGACTTGCACCTGACCATAGGCCAGGTGCAAGACTTTGCCCAAACAGGGCTAGGTACTCATTTGGAGCCATGATTGGGCAAAGTCATAATGACTCTGCCCAATTATGTCTCGCCTATCAGATGCTGGCAAACGACACAATTGGGCGGAGCTAGCTGTCACCGTTAGCTCCACCCAATTGTTTATGTTTTGCCGGCAACTGTCAAAATGTCATTATGCGTCAGGGAGCGGACGGGACGGCGTTTTTTAAAATTATTATTATTTCTATTTATTTCTTATTCCGTCGCCATTGTGGACAATGCTGGATGCCGTGATTGACAATGGATTACATTGGTGGATCCATTTTGGGTTTTTTTTAAATAAAAGACTTGTCAAAAACATGTCTTTTGTTATTTTTTCAATTAAAGGATTTTATCAAAAGTCTGGACTTTTTACTATTTTATTTAACCCTTTAGTGAATGGGTAGGGGTACAAGTACCCCTTACTCATTCACAAGGGAGGTGGGTGGCATCTGGGTGCCCCCTTAATTAAAGGGGTACCCCGATGCAAATAAGCCCCCTTGCCCACAGACCCCCACAACCACTGGGTCAAGGTTGTGGGGATGAGGCCCTTGTCCCCATCAGCATGGGGGGGGACCCCATGTTTTCCCCCCATTTTTGTGGGTGGGGTTCCTCCTTAAAATCCCTACCAGACCTTAAGGGCCTGGTATGACTTTAAGGGAGAACCCCACACACTTTTTCAAAAAAAAATTGGTCCCTCCTAACATTTCTAACAGACCTAAAGGGTCTGGTATTGTTTGGGAGGGGGAACTGCACACTTTAAGGAGGAAAAAAATACAAATTTCCTTTATTTTTTCCGAAATGTCAGTTTTGCTGCAGCAGGTTCTATACATCCTACAGATCCGCCACTTCACAAACAGGTTAAGGGGACCCCCCAAGCACGATATTTGAAGGGATTTTTCATGTTTACTCTTACCCTGTAAGTCATGTAAAAAGCTTTAAAAAAACGTTTTTTTTTTTAAATGTCATTGATTCCTGTCCCTCGGGGCAATACCCAGATCCCCATACATTTTTTATTGCCAATAACTTGCATTTAAGACATTTGATTTTCAATGTTCTACCCCCATAGACTTGCATTCCCATGTTCTAAAGTTCGAATTCGAACCGAACACTGGTGTGTTCGGCCCATCACTAGCGGTGACATCACCGCTAGCTCTGCCCAACTGTTTCCTATTGGCCTGCAACTGCCAGAGTCTTCTAGCAGGTCCCAGCCAATAAAAAACAACTGGGTGCAGCCGGCCATGACATTATGCCCGGCTCCGCCCAGTTGTTATTGTTTAATAAAGGATCAGCATCCCCTGGTCGGAAACGCTGATCTGTCATTACAACTAGGCAGAGGGAGCCATGAGATCATGACTGGCTCCACCCAGCTGTCATTTGCATGCATGCTTCAACGTCACTCCGACTCAGTTGAGCCAAAGCATATGCCTTTGGCTCAGTTTGAGCCACTTGGCTGCCTTCGGCTGCTGTACGGGCTATTGTGAGCATTCCTTAAATGTTTATTGACAACAACCTGGCAGAACATATGTGATGACAAAATTATTGGTAGCTTGTATAATAATACATTCTGTGATTCTGCGAAAAAGGGTCACATCTAGGTAAACCGAGAAAGTTTGCAATTACAAACCAAATTTTACAAAAGGTTGGGAGCTGTGTAAAATTTACATAAAAACAGAATGCAATGATTTGCAAATTTCCTAAACCCATATTTAATTAACAATAGAAAACATATCAAATGTTTAAACACAGAAAATGTACCATTTTAAGAAAAGAATAAGGTAACTGAAATTGATGGCAGCAACACGTCGCAAAAAAGTTGGGACATGGCCTTGTTTACCAAGGTGTAGCATCACCTCTTTTTTTAACACTCTGTAAACATCTGGGAACAGAGATCAGTTGCAGGAGTTTTGGGAGAGGAATGTTGTCACATTTTTGCCTCATATTGGATTTTAACTACTTAACAGTCCTGGGTCTTTGTCATACTTTTTGTTTCAAAATGCAACAAATATTTTAAATTGGTAAAAGTTCTGGACTTCAGGCAGGCAAGTTAAGCACTCATACTCTTCTATTACAAAGCTATGCTGTTGTCAGAGATGCAGTATGTGGTTTATCATTGTCCTGCTGAAATATGTAAGGCCTTGTTTGGATGGGAGCATGTGCTGCTGTAAAATCTGGATATATCTTTCAGCACTGATGGTGCCTTTCCCGTTGGGCAAGCTGCCCATTCCATATGTACTAATGTACCCCCATATCAGAGATGCAGGCTTTTGAACTGAGCACTGTTAACAAGCCAGAAGGACCCTCTCCTCTTAAGGCCAGAGGATGCTGAGGCCATGGTTGTCAAAAAGAATGTAAAATTTCAATTCAACTGACCACATTACAGTTTTCCACTTTGCGACAGACCATTTTAAATGAGTTTTGGCCCAGAGAAGACGGCATCCAATGCTGCATTTCAGGCTTGTTTCTTGCGCACAGACATTTCTCCAGATTTTTGTAATCTTTTAATGATATTTTGTACTGTACATGATAATATATTTAAAGTCTTGTAATTTTACATGGAGTAACATTGTTCTGAAATCGTTCTGCAATTTTTAGATAGGTGAACCTCTGCCCATCTTTACTTCTGAGATACTCTGACTCTCTAAGATGCTCTTTTTATACCCGGTCATGTAACTGACCTGTTCCCTAATTAGTTGCAAAATGTTTTTCCAGCTCTTCCTTGTTAGTAAAACCTACTTTGCCAGCTTTTTGTTGCCCCATGTTGTTGCCATCGATTTCAACATTACCTTATTATTTTCTTAACATGGGACATTTTCTCAGTTTAAACATTGATATGTTTTATATATTCTATTGTGAATAAAATATTGATTTAAGACATTTGCAAATCATTGCATTATGTTTTTATGTAGATTTTACACAGTGTCACAACTTTTTTGCTATCAGAGTTGTACATGTTCTTGGTAAGCTGTCTCCCATTACTGGGGTCCAGGGTCCTGCCAATTAATTTCCATTTCCTGATAAAGTAATGTTTGCACATACACAGGGCATATAAAGTTATACCAAAGAAAGCATCTCTTCCATGCTGCCTAGGCTACCTCGTGGCTGTTTGTCAGGTTAGTGAGAAGTATGCACACCGATCAGAATGCCTGGCATACCTTCTGTCAAATAACATTGTTGCCTCTCATTGTTCTCTCCTATAAGCACATTTTCCTTGAGGAGATTCTACTAATTTCATCTCTCAGATGTCAGAAATGTTTTTGTTTTATTAATGTGATACAAAAGGTCTCCAGCACAAGTTCAAGCTAGCCAGCAAAAACCTAACAACGGTTTCAACTACTCAGGTTAAAAACAGTGGTTTATGTTGCATACATTTACAAATGCACATTGAGGTTACACGGCCATGTCAAGGTGCCTCCGAAGAGTGAAATCCCTAACTCAACACATCAGTAAATGACATTGTAAAATATTTCCTTAACAACATCCAACTAATGTTTTGTAGATTTCAGAAAGACAGTTTATGATGTTTTTATGAGAGCATGTGTAGCTACCACTGTTAACACCTTAACAGGCACTGACTTCATAATTAAAGGTAAACTATTCTATATTTTCATTATCTGAAAAAATATTAGATAACATTTATTTGTAATTTATGTATATTATATATTATAATAACTAAAAGATATTGTAAAATATCATGATAGCTGATATCTTAGTATTTCAATTCTATTTTCTTTACACTAAATATTAAACTACTTTTAACTCTGACTAGAAGACAGAAGACCAGAGACATTGACTTTCTAACCTTTTATTATACACAGTGGGAGATTATGATCAAAGGTCCATTAGTTCTAAGATGGCACCAAGGCACATTAGTTTTCATACACTAATGCTTTCATAGTGGTAATGGATTTTGAGGGTAACACCAGATATAAAATAGTCTGAATTGAATTTCAAAAGCATTTTGTACATTTTGAGAATTTTGACCATGCTTTATTTTTATATTTTAATATACAGCATGTAAGCGGTTTTGCTTGAAAACTCTGGTTAAATTTTTATTTTCTTAAGTTAATTTCAACATTTTCTCGGTTAGAAAATGCTTATCATAATTTATTATGTTAAGCAGACAAAATCTCTTAAGACTACTTAAAAATAAGTTGCAGTCCAATTGATAAATCTTTATTTTCTACCTAGACATAAAATAACAATATTTATACTGATGTTACAGTTCATAAAATTGCTTCTTTTAAGACTGACAAAATATTATATCATTAAAAAAATAATTCATTAATTTTATAACATCAATTACTGTTTTTGGAAATACTGAAAAGCCCTGGGCCTAAAGATTTTATCTAAGCATTCTGAGATAATGACATTAATTCATCAAGCTGTAATGGCACTGCAAAAACAGCTTATGAAATTCTAAAATTACATATGATAATATTCAATAAGAGGTCACTTTAGCATGGCTTACGCATACTTTGGGGTGCCGTAGGTCTTACTGCAGCTTCATAAATCAGGGCAGTGTCTCAGATTACTGATATTTATCAGAGCTTTTCATATGGCCTCAGGTTTCTTTTCAAAATGTTTATTACTTCATGATCAATATAATTGTAGTCTTTCGGGCCTTCTTTTATTCAATATGAATATATTTTCTATATCTAAAAGCCTTAACATCTTTTACACTACACTTTTATATCACAATTTTTCCTGAGGTTTAATATTTTTAACCATATTGTTGTAATAATGCTAAATCTTAGGAATAGCACAAGCAGTTACTCTGCCACAGCCAAAGCCACAAGTCTGTGTGCCACAGATATGAGCTGACATTTTTCTGTCAAAAGTACTGTCTGATGCTTTATTACCTCTGCAACATGGCAGCAGACATTGCCGTTATTGGAAAATGTCATCAGTGCACGTTTTAGTTGGACATTTACAGTCAGGGTAAAATAATCTCCTGACCAATTGTACATAGTTCCAATGCAAGAGATGGACACCAGCCACTGAACACTAATGTAAGGGGGTACTTTTAAAGTACTTTCTTACATCGGTGGTCAGTAGCAAAGTACTCGCTTACATTGATGAAGTGACAGAACAATGCAGTCATCTAGCCAGTGGATCAACCCATCCATACTGCATATTGTTGTAACAACTGGTGGTGACTGCACAATACAGATGAGGACATATGCAGTCCATCATTAAAGCGGACCATTACACTCAAAAATCAAATTCTACCAATGCATCCCTCTATGTATGATGATTAATAATAACATAGACATGTCAGGTGTAAAATGCTATGATTTTGACATACTTACACTTGATGAGCATTAACTCTGTCTATGGAACTCTGTCAATGGAACTCTGTCAATGGAACTCTGTCAATGGAACTCTGTCAATGGAACTCTGTCAATAGAACTCTGTCAATAGAACTCTGTCAATAGAACTCTGTCAATAGAACTCTGTCAATAGAACTCTGTCTAAAGAAACACTCTTTTGTAACTCCAGCAACACACTACGTAGGGCTGCGGTGTAAGCAGCCTATATAGTGTGCTGCCGGAACTTGGCTCTGAGCCATGATTGGGCAAAGTCGTCATGACTTTGCCCAACCATGGCTCTAACCGAGTACTCAGCCCTGATTGGGCAAAGTCTTGCACCTGACCGATGGTCAGGTGCAAGACTTTAACCAATTTGAGCTTCAGAGGGCGCATTGACTTGTGGGATGTTGCACTGTGGAACAGAGATCAAACATCCCGCAAAGTTCGGCGTTGTCAATCTTTTAGATGTGACATGGATATGGTGCAATATATATATATATATGCATATATATATATATATATAGACTCTTTGATATTTTTGAATAAAGATACTTTTTTGACCAAACTCCTCTTGTTCGGTCTTTATTAACGTCTTTCAGCTCATGTAGCACTCACGTCCAAACAAGCTTCTCTTCTCTTTTTTGCATGCCTAAAAGTTTACACAATACCATATAAATATATTTTACTAAGGTTTTGACTACTATGACATTTCTGGTAATAAAACATTCTAGAATGGGGATGAATTTGTGCACATATGATTTATAATGTTCCTTCCA
Organism: Nanorana parkeri; assembly: GCF_000935625.1. Classification (NCBI taxonomy): domain Eukaryota; kingdom Metazoa; phylum Chordata; class Amphibia; order Anura; family Dicroglossidae; genus Nanorana; species Nanorana parkeri. The sequence continues at coordinate 104,022 of NW_017308172.1, forward strand.
TATTTAGTTACGTGGTTATGGTTACATGTTAGTTGTATTTTTTTTATCTATTTACTGTGGCTGCTGTGCATTCATCTCTGTTACACATCTGGGAGAGACTCAGCGGTAACTATGTTTTTGTTCAGCTCAAGAAAGGAATGTTTTCTACCCAAAATAATAAAATTGTACAGTTCACAAGAAAGTATTGGATATCATGCTACGATGTGTTTTTCCTTTAGAGTAAACATCTCAAAACATCTTGTAGCACATTAGGACTTATTCTGCTATAAAAAAAATTTGGATATGGTGTTTCTAAAATACACAGATCCATTTATCTGACATTCCCATTATCTGCATCTGGACAAGCTCCAAAAAAGGAAATTCTTAAATGACATTATCTACAATTTTCTATTTAGGAAAAAAACACACAATTCAATGTATTATACATGTGCCTATCAAATGATTACTGAATATATAAATGCTCATTATAAGAATTAGCAAATTCACAAATTGCTTAATGCACAAAGTTATTAACTGTGCACAGATCCATACTGAAAGTTGATTATTAACTAATAGCTAATTATTACATTTTACTTAATCCAGCAGATTCTGTCGAAACCTCATCATCATGGCCCTTTTGTCAGATAATTTAGCAACTTAATAAAGCTACAATCACAGCTTGCCCTGAGCATTTAGAGCCGAACTATATTATAAAACTTTTAAAATACCAAGCACTTTAAACATGCAGGTTAAAAATACTGCATGCATGCCATTTGTTAGTTTTTGCTTTATTCATTTTTTTTGTATATTATCCAAACCATCTTACTGAGTCTATTCCATTTAGTTCCTCAAGCATTTGTGAAAAGCAATAATGGTGACCCAACCAGAAGTGATATATGTATTCACTCATAGAATGTTCAATATTTTCCAGGAACAGAGCAAGTAATAGGACAGTTCTTCCGTCACCCTAATCCAACCTCCCTTCTGCTCTTTTATCAGCCACTTGTTACTTGTTTTACTAAATACAGATGCTCTCGTCAGATGAGCATGAAGAACTAGGAGGAGCCACATTGTTCTGTGCAGTCATGGTCACTGCCCCTTATCCAAAATGTAGGAGCATAATGACATACTAGAAGGGCATTGTGCAAAACCTTTGCCCTCTGAGTTGTGCAGCTTGCATAGGTCAAGGTGAGATGGGAAAAATAACTTTTCCTTGATATAAATACACAATTGCTGATCTGGAGCTCACTTACATGACAGAAAGCATAGGCTAAGATCACATATACGTGAAACACCCTAACCCCAAATTGGGAAGCACCAACACCCCAAGCAGCAAAGAGTACCTTTTTAGGTAATATATAGATCTATATGTTACTATATGTAACACATATCGAAACTTGTAAATATTGTTTTGTACATTAAAATCATATGAAAGAAAATAGGTAAAACCACTATGAATTCCCTTAAACATACAATAGCCATGCTTTAACAGTCAGTAATCCAATCCAACCACAACCAACCAGTGTCTCTCCTTCCGCACCACCCTGCTCACCCTCCTGTGACAGATCAGGAGAGCAGTGCGGGGGAGGAGTCAGCTGTCAGAGGAGATCAAGCCCTCCTCCCCGCACCGCTCGCCCAGCCTCCTGTGACAGAGTCAGGATGGAGAGCGGGTACAAACACTCAGCGATCAGTGATGTTTGAAGAAAAGTTGGAAACATCATACCTTTAGCATATCACATGGTAAAATGTAATTATATACATTGATTAATGTGGCAATAAGGCAGAATTGAGACTATGTATGTACATGTATGTTTTTAATGGAATCTATGGAATTTTATGGAATTGAGAATACATTTTGTACAATTTTGAAATTGAAGTCTGATGCCTCATAAAACCCCACTGACACTTTGATGTGGATCTTTTGTAAAATGTTCTTTAAAAATATCTATATAATGTGTGGGTGCACTTAGTAAGAAAGTATATTAATGATGTAGAAGAATCACACAGCAGAAATGTCAAAAGTGCGTCAGTTATTACTGAACAGAAACTGAAAACAAGCTCAGACACCTGATATTTCCCTTTTAACCCCTTCATGTCTGTTCAGACTGATTACTGCCCCCAACAGTAAAGTCAAAAAAATGTAATAAAAATAAAAAATGTAAAAATTTGAAAAGGTTGGGGAAATTTTTTTTGTTTCGGCCCGACATTTTTTATTTTTGGTTTAGTTTTTGAAAATTCCATTTTGGTGCACCTCTAATTGTTTTGATTTTAACTATTGGGGATGTTGCATATTGTGTTGGCATAATCACTATGCACTTTGTTTATGTACACGTTTTGGATTTTTTTAGCACAGTGACTTTATTGTTTTGACAAAATAATTCTACTTTACTTGCAAAAGATCTAACGGAAGCATGCAATATATTCTGTAATGTAAAGGTACAAAATATTTTAATTTCATTTTGCACCTCTTTGAAACACTATTAACTAGGGATGCACCGATACCACTTTTTAAGGCCGAGTACGAGTACCGATACTTTTTTTCAAGTACTCACCAATACCAATTACCGATACTTTTTCTTAAAGGGACAGGTCACATTTTTTCTAAAGCAATACAAAATCATGATTTTAGGTCAGTTTCTTAATATTATGAAGAACATGAACACTCTGTAGTGTGGCACAGCTATATCCAATTCTGCATACCTGGCTTTTATATTATAAGAACTTTATCATATAAAGCCAGGTATGCAGAATTGGATACAGCTGTGCCACACTATACAATAATACACTGTTCTGGAAGCTTGACATGTGATCATCTATTTTCCCCACTATGGGGATACAAGCCTTAGTTAGCAATGGCATGATAAATATTAATTTCATTATTCAATGTTTTTTTTAAATATTATAACATTTATAATATTTTAAAAAGACATTGAATAATGAAATTAATATTTATCATGCCATTGCTAAGACTTGTATCCCCATAGTGGGGAAAATAGATGAGCACATGTCCAGAACACTGTATAGTGTGGCACAGCTGTATCCAATTCTGTATAACTGGCTTTATATTATTATAACATTTTCTTATAATATAAAGCCAGGTATGCAGAATTGGATATAGCTGTGCCACACTGTGTTCTGGTCTGCAGTCTGGACATGTGCTCATCTATTTTGACCACTAGGGGGATACAAGCCTTAGTTAGCAATATCTACATAGTTATTTTCTTATTTTTTTCAATAATATATGCCGGTAAACAGCATTTTTGTTCTCAGCCCCATGAGGTGCGGCAGTACTAACCTGCTGTGTCGTCTTCTCTGTCTGCTTCAGCTACTCCGTGTCACAGCCTAGTCATCTGCTCCATTCTGACCTCTTCTCCCGCTGATTGGCCGATTGGATGATGACAGGCTTCCTCACCAGTCACTCCTGACTGGTGAGGAAGCCTGTCAATCATCCAATCGGCCAATCAGCGGGAGAAGAGGTCAGAATGGAGCAGATGACTGAGTACTTGGAGGAGGAGTTCGCGGCCATCTTGCTTCATTGAAGACGAGATGGAGGTCCTGTATGCGGCGGATTCGGGTCCCTGAAGATGGCAGACGCGGCACAGGTACTCGTTTTTTGTATCGGAGTATTAGTACGAGTACTCATGCAAATACTCGGTATCGCCGCCGATACCGATGCTTGTATCGGTATCGGTGCATCCCTACTATTAAACATTATAGTAAATGGTTTCCAAATTTCTATATAAAACTCAATTTCCTGATATCTGTGTATAAATCTTTGTCATGTACTAAACATCTGTGTATCTGCAAATGTGTTGAGCAGTGGATAGATTAAACTTGAGTTACTTTGTGGACATTTTCACTTATGCATTATGCAACATAAGAATTATGGGTAATTAGGGCTTTTGTTTTAGTGTAAAGCTAAGAGATCATTCATTTACAATTACAATTTACAAAGCTGCTAGCAGGCATCAGTAGGCTTTCAACAGGCTTCAAGTAGTGCTATAGTTAAATGAAGCCTGTGTAGCCCCTTTAAGCAATGGGAGCCACACAGTTGGGCATTGCAGCCGTGCATCAGGTTTTTCTCGCTGACAACCAAAAAAAGTATACTGTTTTCAGACTTATAGACTTCAGATTTACTAATTTACATGGTAACTATAATTCCACTTACAGAAACTATTAATAATACAAAAGCCTATCCCCTTTTATTAAAACATAATAAAAACAAAAAAAATCTCGGTACATAAGTCATGAAATATAAATCTGCTGCACCCTCCCAAAAGTGTGGAACTTTATATTGTGGGACTTTATATTGATATGGCTATCAAGCTGTACATGTGACATATCTATCAACCACTGTGGAAGATATTACCTTTGTTGAGGGCAAGAAAACATATAACATAAAAAAATAACATAATAAAGGATATAAAGAAAACAAAATTACTATGCAGCTCCTGAACAATCAAATATCCCCATGGAAACATAATAAAAAGCTAAAATAAAATTGCTCAGATGTCTGACATAAGTGTTTAAATGTAGAGTGTTTCAATATTAGTGCACACATGTAGCTAATTGTATGCTTTCATCTGGAGGGTTGCCCTGAGGACAAGATAGAAAGGCAAAGGGCTACATCTAAAAATTAATATGTGTAGCATAAATATGTAAATGCAGAGTATTTTGCAGAAGTACAATATTTGTTTCTGTCTAACACATCACACTAAGGATAATGTATGTGGACAGAAGGCTACCGCTGTTTTAGTAAAAAAAAATATATTGCTACAATAGATCTATCTCCTGCTCTATAATATACAGCATATACAGTATGCTTCCATCTGTGCGGTCACAGTGAACACTTACAGTTAAAACAAGTCTATGGGCCTCTTGTTCAAATATATTATTGCATAGGGTATGAAAAAAATTCAACATACACATATATAGTGTATTTCTCACCAAGAGGTGTTTCTCATAAATCGCACCAGCTGAAAAAAATTCCCCAACAGTATTGTAAAATGAAGATAAATTCTTATATTCAGTCACTGCTTATAGCACATGTAGTCACTTCCTTATCCAAGGGAAAGTAAGCATATGCAGGACAGTGTATATCTTGGTTAGCCTCCACTCACCAGCTGCACGGTGTGCCAGCTTGCTGTTAGACCAGCCCCTGGAGTCTCTCTCCCCCTCTGCTGCAGCAGTCTAGGGCCCAATAAGTCATCACATTCTATACACAGTGTATAGGACAAGAGGATGGAGTGGGACGTACCATTGCTACAACAGAGATGGAGACAGGCTTGCGGGAGTGCCGTGACAGCTGGCCGGCTCTGAGGATCAGATGAGTTTAACTTCGTTATTTTCTTAGACCTTTTCCTAGACCAAAACAAGCACTTAATTAAAAAAAAAATCACTGGAGTTTTTCTTTAATCATAGCATGCATGGTGCCTCATGCAGCAATAATGATGTATGTGTAGGTCCACAATTTTCACTGGCACGTAGCCATAATACATATACTGCTAATCACTGTGTATAGCACATAGAGTAACTGCCTTTATAAAGGATCAGTGTGCATAGGTAATAGTTTGGAGCTCCTGTCCGAAAAGTTTAAAATCCTCGGGCGGCCGCAAAGGATCTCGGGCAGCCACAAAGTTTACAGTTTCGATCGGGATGCGAGGAGGGACGCAAGGTAAGTCTATGGACGCGTGCACCTGCATGCAGACACCGTGGGACAGGAAGTGCCAGAGGAGTCGGCGCTGGATCAGACACCCGCCGAAGTGCTGGAGAGAAGGCTGAAAACATCAGGAAAGAAGATCGGATTACTAGATATAATTTAAGGTAAGTGTAAAAACTATATGTGCATAAATCACAGCACTCAGTATACTACCCCTAAAATGTATATTCTGGTAGGATCAAAGTTATAAAATAATACTTGAAATCTGACAATCAAAAAAATACTCAATATAATAGTAAAATTACAGCAAAACAACAGATATAAAAATGAATACTGTTAACAAAATTGTAATAAGGATTGCTCTTTCATATATTTTTTTCAAGGTAGTGGGCTAGTTTGTTTACTGAGATTACCATGATAACACTAAAGGACTGATGTCTATTATATTTTCTCAGGAAGTGAAGTAGTTAGTTAACTGTGGCTACCATGGCAACACAGCAGTGCCGATCCTAGCTCTGCTTATCGGCAGTCATGTAGGTGGAATTAAGAATTGAACCCAAGTGTGTGGGCAGGCTTATCGGCATTGTTTTGATTAAGGTCGTATATGTAAAGTTGTCCTGGTAACATCACAAGCACCACCATTGATAAAGTCCAAATATGATTAAATACATTGGGCTGAGCTTGCTGATATCATTACATTTATGTTTGCTGTGAAATTAGAAGCAGCAAGGGGAAATTGATTGGGTTATACTGGTACTGGTTTCAGCACAATCACATGCAAGTGTTTTTGATTGGTTTCTGCTTATGTTTAATAAAAAAGAAGGTTTTACATTTTCTGTATATTTTCTTGTTTCTTGGATTAATTGTATTGCTGGACTGAGGCAATATCACTGGGAACCCTTGAGATGATCTACCAAAACTTTGTGTACTGCATTGCAAAGTGCATATGACCTTTGTATTAAAAGGTCACTTCTGCTACAAGGAGTTTCCTCAAGGTGGGGGGAAATCACAATCGCTATGATCAATGGACTGACAATACATGCACGAATGTATTGATTTCTACGGTTGCCAAGTGTTTTACAAGCAAGATTAGATTTACTAATAAACTTTTTAATAGTCACTATGAACTTATATAAGAGATAATTTGGATACTTTCAATCAAATTTCATATACAGTATGTTGATTGCTGAGAACAACTGCCTATTGTGTTTTCACACTATTCATTTTTATATTTTGTTTTTACAGTGAGTGCACTTAGAGTGTGGCCTAAGTTTTCTAATTGGCAGATTTAAAGTATTATTTTCTAACTTAGGATTAAAGTTAGAAAATAATACTTTAAATCTGACAATTAAAAAACTATATTATTTTTATTTTTTTGGTGTGGGGAGGAATATACTGAGCACTGTGGTGTATGCAGTTAGTTATACTAGATTAAAATCTGCCTGGTGTCGCCTTCTTAAACCACAGCCTACTAAAGCAGATTTTGTAGTCTGTCCAATACTACTGTATTTGTTTCTAAAAAATAATGTACTAACTTTTTTTCTTAATTATAAATACCGGGTTCCTTCTTTTAAATTAAGGCCTTGTATAAGTGCTTACATACTGTGGAGCAATATTTCTGGCTTTTGGAGCAACATTTTATGGCCTCCCAGAATAAAACCCCTCAAAAACTGTGCATCCTCATCCCAGACTATTAAAATGTAACTTTGCACATTTGTGCATCGTGATTGACGCTCTATCGCCCACCCTCCTTTCCTGCCCTGCCAAGCCTGTGCTCGGATCAAGGGTCTGGTCTTCTTCCCATTTTTGGGGGCCTGGGGCTCCCCTTAGAATTCCTACCAGACCTAAAGGATTGTGGGGGGAACCCAACACACTTTTTTTGTTTTAACTTGTGGGGGTTCCTCTTAACATTCCTATTAGACCTTATGGGTCTGGCATGAATTGGGTGGGAACCCCACGCTTTTTTTTTTTCCTCTTCTGCAGACTGTAAAAAAAAAAAAGTCATTTTTTTTCTCTGTCACTTTTCTGCAGAGCAAATTCATCCACAGATGAAATTTCGTACAGACTACCCCGCTAACAAATGTCGGAATCAGACATTCTGATTCGTTTGCATTCGTCATTTCTGTCGTTCGGAAATTCGGATACATCCGAATCTCCGAATTTCTGAAAATTTGTCCGAATAATGAATCCGAAACAAAATCACACGTCTACTTACAATCTAAAAGGGGGATTAATATGATAAAATAACAATTTAACATGTAACCCCACAAAAAAAGTGTTTTGTTTTGGATCGAATAGTGAACTGTAATGTCCAGCAAGTTTGTGTGTGTGGATCTCAGCTGCGGAGTGACTCTGTGGATGGCTCAGTTAGAGGGTTCACTGTCGCACTCTGTATTGAATGAGTGAGGTCGGAACCCCTAGCACATCATACACCACCACAGGATTGTGAACACAATATAGGTCCTCAATTGTCATTCATTGGGGCCGTGTTGGGACTTGTAGTTACACTAGTTAACTCCACTAATGCAAGGCAATACAATGATGGTACTGTTAAGTGGTAGGATAATGATGCACGGTTCAGTTAATCAGGATAGCAGTAATATATATATATATATAAGGTAAGTGAGCTGCAGGCATTCAATAGAGTACTGTCGCTTCAAGCCAATGGAGGATATGCAATCTTGTATCAGACTGAGAATACAGGTGGTACTTGCGATTTGGTGTAAACAGTCCAGATACCCCGAGCCACTGGTTGTGGAAGCTTCACGGCTGTGAATCCTCTGGAGGAGGACAGCAAGGTTCAGGATGGTGGAGGTGAATGCCCTAGCAAGTTGCTTGACTTTCTACCTCGCTAGAACGCGGAGCAAGTGAGCCTTGTTAGCTCTTGTAGGAGAGGCAGGTGTGTGGAGTCGTCAGCAGTGGCCCTCCCAACCATCTCCTAGTAACGGAAATGCTGTGTGAAGGCCGGCCTACTCTGCCTGTCACTTAGACAATGTATGTGTCTGAGAGCGACGTCTGAGAGTAGAAGCCCTGGAGGGAACGTGACCGGCAGGTCGTCTAGCAACCAGACGCCGGCGCGGCTGACCCAGGGGACGGAACCCGATTCCCTGACATGAACTGGATAGTGATACTTATTGCTAATAAGAAATTAAGAGTCACTGAAATCATGGAATAAACACAGTAAGGGAGACAAGTGTAGCAGAGAATATGGTACTTGCAGTTAGCAACATCAGTAGTCCTGGACTGAATGAGAAATAGATTTGTGATACCACTTCCAGTTAGCAGCTGTATAGCAGGATGTCCTCTTTGGTCTGTGCAGTGTGGAAGCTGAGTAGTGTGAGGCTAACAATGGCAGGTTGTAGTAGCAGAGACATGAGAATGGTAATTAACCACCTCCGGGCCGGCCGTAGTAAAAAAACGGCCGGCCCGAGCTCTCTAGATCTGAGCGGGCGTCTTTAGACGTCCGCTCAGACACGCCCCCCCATAATGTAGGAGAGTGGAGAAGGTTAGACTCACAGTTCAGGATGCAGAGCGGAGTTAATGAGAATAAACACAGTAAGGAATCCAGTTCAGGGTGGAGAGCGGATAAGCAGGTTGCACAACACTCAGAAGAGAAAGAGAGGAGGAAGGCTGATGATACCTGGCATCAGGCAAATTGCTTGAATGCCATGTGACTGGAAACTATCAGCTTTAGCTGCTAGGGGGCAGAGCTGAGTGATGTGGCTGGAGCTCAGCCCCGAACCCGGAAGTCATGGAACATGGAGCGAGGAAGGTAAGTTCCTTACACCCCTGTACTTCATGCATTTCTTGCTCCTGACCTCTTTATTATATGTGTTAACTTTTTCTGACCCCTGCACTCTGTATGTTACATACATCCTTCAAACTCCTTGCCGATTGCTGCATACTCCTTAACCTTACCTCTATTCTTTGTTTTATGAATGCAAATTCAATGCAAATATCTACTGGGCTACTAATGTTTTTACTTGCAATTTAGATATACTGGTGCATGAATACTGAATTGTCTGCAACTACACATGTAAAGATGGCTATATCAGTTTGTTTATTTTTGTAGGACATAATGCACTTCTCTATTTATTAAAGTTCATACATATGCTAACAGAATGTGTGTGTGTGTCTCCGAGTGTGTGTGCTTGTGTTAATTAGGGTTATCTCTCATTGAACAGATTCAGAAAGAGACCAAAGTCCTCTGAATGTAGCTGAGCATATGCCTCACTGTTTGCTAGAGAGCCCTGCAGCAGCCTGTCTCACAGATGTTCTCTTTAGTCATTTTACTAATTCTATAAAGACTTGTAGCGTCTTTTTTTATTAGAATTCAGAATGATGTTTAAATCTGTATGCATCTTCAAGGGAATGAGCCTCTAAGCCCTTTCCAAAAGGGGAAGACCACTTCTAACCCCCATCACAAAGGAACACATTAAAATAAACAATCTAAACAAAGTTATGAAAAACAATCATCTAGGATCAACGAAACAATTGACTTTTTTAACAGATGGTTCTCATTCTTTTCTCTATATCAACAGTTTGCAGAGCCATCTATTGAGGCTAACAAGGTATGCATGAATTGATAATGGAATTAAAGATGTAATAGAGAAACATTGGATACTTAAACATACATTCTCATAGCTTTCAGTAGTTTAGTGTTGGGACTTTCATGTACATTTATGTGTGTTTACCCTAAATTGAAGACTCTTTAATAAAGCATTTGTCAACCAAAAGCCTCCACCACCACATCTTTCCCACGATGTCAGTGCAAACTGCTTTCCCTGAACCTGTACATGAACCAGGTCCCTCTCTATTTCTGCATTCATCATTCCACACAGAGAATGTAATGTTACAGTTGAATTACATGTGTAGCTTAAACAAGACATTTCCGTCTGCATTACAAGTTTGATGTCTTAGGGCTTCTGTTTTTTTTTTAGCCACTAAACAATACCAATCACCACTAGGGCACATAGAAAACAATTGTTCACACAACAATGAGGGTGTCATGTGTGGTATTGTGTGCTGCTAAAAAATGTAGGCATGATGCTTTATTTCAGAGCGCACTATAGTGCACCACAGGGCAGCACATGACCTGAATGGAGTGTACACTTTATACATTCCATATAAAAGTAAAAAAAAGAGGGGGCGTGGCCAGCAGCCGAGCCTAATGGTCGCAGGGAAGTAGAGCTCCGGCGCGAGTGTTTCCCCCGAGGCCTGATTTATAGCACAGAGGACCGTGCAATCATACTCCCTACCTGCCTCCGACACTGAGGACGTCTGAGAATGGCGGGGAAAAAGAAAACTAAGCGGCGACCCCGAAAACTCACTGAGTTCTTCCGCTCGGCGGGCTCGCCGCGGTCCCAAGATGGCGCCGGCGCGTCGAGTGCCTCGTCCTCCCCGCGGGCCTCTGAGGGACAGAATGAGCAGGCGCTGCATGCAGCTGAATCCCCTGATGAGTAAAAAAAAGAGAAAAAGTAAACAACGTGATGCGCTAAGACAGCACTTCTCACCCCCCACCCACCGGTCCTGTCACAGCACACTAGGCTGTACACTAAAAATAAATGCTTTAGTGTGCGGGCTAGTGTAAACAAGCCCTTATTGTTATCATATGACAAGTCATATGTCCAGCATGATTAGGCAAATTCAAACTTCAACATGCTTATTCTACTGAAAGATCCATTTAGAAAACTTATTGGACTTCAAAATTTACCAAGGAGTAAGAGTAGAACATATTGACTTTCTAAGTGAATATTTACCTTGGTGAAAAAGGTGAAACACAGTGAAAATTCCATTTACAAAGAATGCCCAATTCTGTGCAAGGAAAATAAAAAAATTGTTTCTTGTCTCTTATAGAATGTGAGTCTTGCAATGTCTCATGGGATTTGTAGTTTCACTACAGCTGGAGGGACGCTGCTCTAGAGTATGCTGTAGGCTACATTTATGGGCCCTTTGCATGCTGAACAGACATTGTAATGGTAAGACAAGTACCTAGAACATATATAATGGTTTATGATCTTGCCTAAGGACCTATTCACACTTTTGCAATTTTATCACACACTTCTTAAAGTACACCTGTCATTAGTATCAAGACTGTCATTGCTTGCCTCCTTCTAGTGATGTTTGTTGCTTGGCTGTGCCTGGATGTAATACTTTTTAAAGAGTAGGCTTAATTATTTATGCTGTGAATGGGTACCAGAAAAGTGTCAGAGTTCCTTAAAATGACATTAAACTCAGGAGTTTAATCTTAAACAAGCATTTAGATATATTAACTATGAACAATACTGTACCTTATTTTTGTACCACTCAGCTGTAGATCCTCAAATAATTTCTGAATTGGTGCTGACACTGTCCTTCCTTCTGGAGGGTGGCTACTTTTGTTCCCCATGGTCCCTTTGTGGGTTGTAAACTAGCTACCACTCCAAGCTCCCTCCCATGATGGAATACAATTTCAATACAAATGAGTAAACTAAACGTGGAATTGCAGTCCAATATGGGAGTGGAATTGCAGTCCAATATGGGAGTGAGCTTGAAGCAGTGGCTACTTACATACAGGGCCCATGGGGAACAAAAGTAGCCACCCTCCAGAAGGATGGACAGCGTCAGTATGAATTCAGAGATGATTTGAGGTTCTACAGCTAAGTGATACACAAATAAGAACATTTTTGTTAAAAGATAGGGTACTTGAATGCATTTTTAGGGTTTAACTACTGGCTATAGTGTTATTTTAATATTGACAGCTGACTCATTAACTTCCTTGCTAGTAAGTAGACATGTAACCCTGCAAAAAAAAAAAGTGGTTTGTTTCGGATGGATGGATTTAGATTTTTATTTCTTTCATTTTTCAAATTTAAAGAAATGTAAAGAAATAAAAAATTATTTGTATGCGTTCCAATTTTTGTTGTGGAAATATCCACAACAGAAAGTCACATGACTATGCCTATAATGCAACCAACAGGCAAAAATAATCTGATTGGCCAGAGAACAGTTACATGTCTCATTTAGTTTTGTTGTGTACAAAATTTGTACAGATCCCAATTTTCATTAAAGGGACATTCGGATTTGTTCGCATTTGGACGAATTCGAATTTGGAAATTTGGATGCATCTAAATGTCCAAATTTAACTAAAATCAACAAATATCCATTCAGAATGAAACACATTTTACATGTCTACTAGTAAACATTGTAATAGAAGATAATTTATACATCTGTTAGGTCTAGGTCTAACCTGGACTCTTTACTGAGTAGGATCACAGACCATCCACATTTACTACAGACTGCAATACACATTTTAAGGATTGTCCTTTCCAAACTCAATATTTTCCAGTTGCTTGCTACAAAATTAACTAACCATGATTTATTTTTGGATAAAACTATGGTTTTAAAATTTCCCTTTATCGTTATAAATGTAGAACTTGCTTGAAACCACTGTTAACTTTGAATCTTAAGAGAATGTTTTTCATATAGTTCCAGCTAATAAAGAAAGCCCCCAAAAAGTCCTGCAATCCAAATATGTCCTAATAACTTACAAGGCAGCCCTCTGGTATCTGTCCCGTCTTTCACTTCTGCTAAAGGGCAGACTGCATTTACACCGGTGGAAATGACACCTGACTGAGCCTATTCCGAAAAAGACTAGTTGCGTTTTAGTCCATTTCTACCAGTTTGAAACAAATGGTGTTTACTTTAAAAGAAATGGGTAGGATGCCAAGATTCTGCTTCCAAAGAAAGTAAAGGGGAAAGGATTTGTGATTCCAGTGCCTCTATTGTGAACTTTGAATGTTAGACAAACAGCAATTTGAGCCACCATTGACCTGCAACATTTTTCAGCAACATTGTGAGAATATGAATGATAGAAATTGCACTCATTGTAGATACTGTAAATTAAATTATACAATAAGATGTAACTATAAATTAAATGTTGTTGATACTCTGATGATCAACTTTAGATTTACAATTATAAGCACTTTAATACTTTGTTGGAAGTCATTTTTTATTGAAAAGTGGCAAGAAATGTAATTGCTATATAAATAGACGCTATATTTTAAACAATGCCTTGACATTTTTTTTTCTTTTACCTTGTCCTTACTTGTTGCAGATTCTGTATATTAATGTATGTACGTGAATGCATATATTAATATTTCATGCTTTGGGGGTACAAATTATCTACTCATGTTATGTTATACTCTAGCAGTGATAGAATTACAATTTCATTAAAATTGTTTAATGCTTTGCTTGAAATGTGGTTATTAGTTTATTACAATGAGCATACTTCAGCTGTAAAACTTGATTTTGTAACATGGCACATTAGGGGACACTAACTAAAGCAATATATTGTTTTTTTTGTTTACCTTCCTTTTATTTGATTATTTTAATTTCCCATGGAATTTGAGGCACATGAAAGAAACATAGTTTTGGCTATAATTATTATAAAAGATAACCAAACTTTCCAAATCCTACAAACTATTCGAAAATCTTAGACTGGGTACATACAGATGTCAACATACTATTGGCAGTTCGTACTCCTTGATGTCATTCAGGAGGCTCCCAGACATACCCTCTCAGTTGCTACTATGCAGGTTTTCACTTTTAGCAAATCACATGGGTTATTAGGGATGTTCAGATACCAGTGCCGATACATGGAATTTTCAGAGCTACCAGGGTCGCATTGCTTGCAGCTGCGACTGGGCCCTGGCGCTCTTCCGATGTCCTGAAATAATTAGTCTCTATTGTTTTAAAAAACTGTCACATGACGCTAAAAAAAAATGTATCAGTTATTATAAGTTGTTATCTATGAGAACTTGGAGAATGTTCAAATCACTGCTCCTTTAAAAACAGTATTTTTTTTAGAAGTGTTTCTTGCACTGATACATGTCCCCTAGGACAATATCCAAATCCACATATCCTTTTCTGTTTCAGGTATTTTATTACGGTTTTGTAAACAAAAAGACAATAAACAACGAAAAAGAAAAGAAAGGACAGGCATAATTACAGGTATATGGAAAATGTTGTACATGACTTGAAGGGAAATATTCAGGTCCCTAAAATCTTCAAGTTTTATACACAGCGTGTTTAATCCAGCACTCCCAGGCTGTAAGATAGGAGTGAAACTTACCATTTTTTTAAAGCAAATATACTTTCATATGCAGATTGGAGGTTCAACCTACGTATGACATCATTGTAGTTTGGTGAAGAGGAGTCCTTCCAAAGTTGGGCAATCAACATCTTAGCTGCTACGAGGACATGCAATAAAACTGTTCTATCTTGGATTGGGAGAACCTCAATGGATAAATGTAGCAAGCCCAAGGCTGCTGTATGGACTACTTTACTCCTTGCTAGTTCTGACACTAGCTTGAACATATGGTTCCAGAAAGATCTAACAGATTTGCAATACCATCAAATATGGATCAATGAGCCAATCTCGCTGCAGTTCCTCCAACACAATGGTGAATGACCCTTGCCAAATGTAGCTAGTTTATATTGTGTATGGTACCATCTATGTAGAATTTTCTGCTGCAATACCCAATGGTCAGAGCATCTAGGACTAGTATATGATACCCTCATAGCAGCCTTCCATTGGTCATCAGAATAAGAAGCAGATACATTTTCCTCCCACTTCTTCATTGTTGTGGTCTTAGTAAAATATTTTTTTATCACCCAACTTGCTGTAGAACACGGAAAATACCTGCGTTCCCCATACTCTTTTTATGGCCAATAACTTGCATGTAAGCCTTCAAAATGGGGACATTCTGGTCCCATAGACTTTCATTGAGCTCGAAGTTTGAGTTGGAACTTTTTCCATGTTTTAAAGTTTGAACTCGTACCGAACTCAGGTGTGTTTGGACCATCACTAGTCACAGTAAAAAAGTGAAAAAAGATGGAAAATATTAGGGACAAACATAGAGAAAGCACTAGGCAGAAATGTATCTGTAGAATCTCTTTTAGAAGTATAGAAGTATAAAAGCTAAAGTGAAATGCATGGTCAACTCACTGATTCCAGTAATTCATGCAAAAAAAAAAAAACAATACACACACAGTGTATAGTAAAAAAATATATGTATCTATATCCACTACAGAGGCAAGGTATACACAGGTTTTGACAAAGTAAATTTAGCTTGTGTGTGTATGTATGTATGTATGTACATGTATATATATATATATATATATATAAACTAGGGGTGTTCTGATACAATTTATTCAAGACCAAGAACACATACTTCCCTCAGCTACTTGCTGATGCCAATTACTGATACTTTTTCTTCAAGTAACATATGAATTTTTTTCTAAAACAATACAGACTAATGATTTTAGGCCAGTTTCTTTATAATTATGAAGAAATGCAACTCAATACATGATTATTCAGCAATGGAGAATGGCAACCAGCTATAGAGGACTACAAATCTCAGCAACCCATGATTATTCAGCAATGGAGAATGGCAACCAGCAATATAGGACTACAGATCCCATCAAGCCATGGTTATACAGCAATTATACAGGGCTGTGCGTGGTCTCACCAGGGCTGCATGCACTGCATGCTCTCTGTGACTCCAGGGTTGCGTTCGGGTCTCTCAAGGTCTGGACAGGTGGGTACCAGGCTCTCCAGGGCTCTGCGAGTGGGTGCTGGGCTCTACAAAGCTCTGCTGTTGGGTGCCAGGCTCATGCCAGACTCCGGGGCTGGACATTTTAAGGACCAGTATCGGCCTACATTGTTGTGTTAAAAATAAATGTAGCGTTTTGATAAAAACAAGCCATAGTAATATTTACACTTTGTATCTACAATATTTAGTGGTTTTAAACCTTTAAAATGCACTCAGAGAATGCTCAGCTGGTCATTGTATTATGTATGAACATATATTTTTGGGCTTGCACAGAGGTTCAAGTTGTAGCCAGCACATAGGGGTCCATAATCTGTTTTTTGGAATAGAAATTCCAAATCAAAAAATACTTGTACATATGTTGCCATTTAGCCTGGTGCATGCATTTGTGTTTATTACTGCCTAGCAAGTCAGTCACATTTTTTTCTTTACTTTTGATTAACTTTTAAGAAAAATGTTAACATGTGAATCCCATAGTGTATAGAAAAAAGGGGGCACAAAAGCAACATAATTTTAATGTTACACATTTATATATTCGTAGAGGTGCACTCTAACCAATAATTTTTAGCTCAAACCAGAATCCGGGTCTTAGAGTACGTGTCCAGGGATGAAGGAGACCTCCCTGTTATAATCTAATTTCTCTCACACTCGCCATTCCTCCTGGATCCAATGCTGGGTCTCCCCTCTGCTGCGCAGCTGCAGACACTCCCAGATTTCTTCTGAAGTGCCAGAGCTTTGGCTACTCAGGTTGCAGGCACAACCTTTACAGGGCTAGGCCTAGCCAAGACCCTCCCCTCCCCCCCCTCCTGCCTCCAGCATCTGCCTGTGCATTTTCTGGTACCGTGCTTCCAATGACTGTGACCCCTGTGCTTCCAGCGACCTCTACACTCCAGTGATTTCAGAGACCCGTGCACCCTAGCAATCATGCACTTCTGTGCCTTCAGTGGCTCTGTGACCCCTGTGTACTCCTGTGACCCCAGTGTGTCCAGTGTCTTCAGTTCTCCTGTGCCATAATTACTCTATAAACCCTGTGCACTTCAGGGAGCAATCTCTGTGGCTCTTGTGACCCCTGGGTCTTCAGAGACTCCTGTGTCTCCAGTAACCTTAGTTTTTCCAGTGGCCCCCGCACGCCAGTGTCTCCTGTGATCGCAGCATCTCCAGTGACCCTTGTGCTCCAGTGTATTGAGTTGCCCAGTAACTTCAGAGCATGCAGTGTATTCCTGTAACTCCAGTCTGCCCCAAGTGCCTCTGTGAAACCAATGTCCCTACACAATCTCAGGTATACTCCTGTATTTCCTGGACTACCTATCTCACTGCGAAAACAGAGCCCTTCCATGTTAATGTTCAGTTCAGTAAGTGGTTTAGCCCCCTCCATGCAGCCATAAGTCCCCTTAAATGCAGCCATCAGATATACCTAGACTCTAACATAATTCCAGCATCACATCACCTTAAACTAATACAGCCACTAGCCAGCCAACCTTTTAGGCAGCTCCCTTAATAATAATGCAACCAGCAGTGAGCTACCTTAAACACTATTGCAGTCACAATTCAGCCCAACATATAAGATTTCAGCTATCAGACAGAGCCTTTCTACTAATCAAGCCACCAGTAAGCTCTTTTTATTATAGTTCGGCTCCAGCTAGTCACCCCATTACAAATAAGTGACTAGCCAGTCCCATTATAATAATATAGACACAAGACAGCTCTCTTTTGAATTAATGCAGATACCAGCCAGCTCACTTTTCATCTGAATCCCTTTACAGTTTTCAATATCCTACAAGTCTGCAATGCATACAGCAAAGGAACAGAGTGTATTCTGACTCCGATTGTTATATTAGCGATTTATCCGTTGCTGAGACCTCTATGCCCGGCCTGTATAAGCAGATATAATCACTGCGGACAATCCTTATCAGATCCACAAATTGCTTTATTGCTTGCAGCAGGGCTACTGCAGACAACAGGATACAGCAGGTGAATGAACATATGGTATTTGAAGGTCAGAGATGGTAATGTTTCCAAGCATGCATTGCAGATTAATATGTGGCCATGTTACTGTCAGACATTTTGCTGCCAGAAAACGACTACTCATGAAGAAGGGGGAAATACAACATAGATGGAAGGGAACACAGAAAAACATGGTGCAATGCCTCAAAAAGACCACAAGATGTCAGTATAATAACCAGCTATAATACATGGCTTAAGGAAAATGAACTATGTAAATTCTCATTTGACAGTCATGCAAGTATTAACTATGACTATGCATTGTGTAATTTTTATAACCGTGTAACAGCACAGAGTGGTAGCGGTCTGTCTGGTGGAAACAGTCATATACCTAAATTAATCCATTTGGATGGGTGCCGGGAACAGACAAAAGCATGCCAGCAATTTTTGAGGAGCTGTGAAAGTGTGTGTAATGTAACATCACTGTAGCAGTATGCCCTCCTCCCATCATTTAGGTGAACCTTGCTGAATAATGGTGAAATTCAGAATCTAATATCCAAAAACATAATTTTAATTGAGTTTCTAACCTCTGAGACATCTGGTATAAACAAGAAGCACATACCTCTTGGGTCTGGCAGTACTACCGTCACATAGTTATAAGTGATCTGATTATTAAGGGAAAGTTAATGAGGATGACAATGATGACAATACTGTAGGTCTTTCAGAGAACATTATGAGACCTCTTCCCATCCTTTATCATATCATCACAGCACTGCAACCTGCGCTATATACTTCCTGAAGCTGGTGGGGGGCACGGCCAACAATAACTGTTTTCTTTGCTTTTCTCATAAAAAGTAAGCAATCTTCTAGGATTGCTTTGACAAAGATGACATTTTTACCTAGACTCCTGTGACCCTTTGGGCTACTTTCAATTGGATCCTTCTCACAATTTATGTATTTTGCTTACATTCATTTTGGGTAACTTAAGACCACATGTTCCCAGGAAACTCCTATTTCAACCCAAGTCTAAAGGTGGCTGTTTGGTTCTCCAGATCATCTGCTATTACTATGCATCACAAATTGCTCCCTTTCTGTCCTATTCAGAACCCCAGGTATCCCTTTGTGAGTTAGTCTGGAAACAAACTTTTTAACACTAATAGCTATTGTTCAGTCTCCTATGGACTCCTTACTTTAGGAAGCACATAGACAATTCTAATTTATGAGATTCTCTCTAGGTGTGGGACAGTGTGAAATACTCTGGTAAACTCTGGTCTTCATATTTCCCTGTAGCTTCCTCCTTCTCCTGGGTTTCTCCAATTGGACCAGTAAAGGATTGCATTGGATTCATGACTTGCTAACATCAGACGGGTTTGCTAGCTTTGACTCACTCGACGGACTTACAAGTTACCTTCATCTGATATTTTTAAATATCTCCAGGTTAAGAGTTTTGTCATGACCTCTACCTAGAACTCCCCTGTGCAAAAAACCCTTACCTCATTTGAACACTCCTGTCTTCACAAGCCCAACAGGAATGGAACAAAATCCTTAATCTACTCTTCTCTATTGGAGGGCCTACATCTCTCCCCTTTCATATGCTAGCCAATCAGAACAGGATGTTCAGTCTCATTGAGAACCAGCAGAGTGGTTAATTGTTCTATTAACTTAGGTGGTATAGGATAAATATTGCTTTCGAGGGTGGCTTTTTTCTGGTACTCTCCTACATGTTTGGTGGAACTGCCTGAGGGTTTTTGGAATGGGACTTACCAGCTTGTTTATATGGTACTGAGTAGGAGTATCCGGTGGAATCCTTGGGAATCTTTGTTAAAACCTCAAACCAGCTAATTGTACAGCAGCTCAAGTTAGACTTATTACTTTTATATTCACAGTGGCTAAACAGGTTTTGGCCAAAGCCTGGAAAGCAGCTACTAATCTTCTAATGGCTAGTTAAAAGAAAGATGTCTTGGTATCTGGTAAACATATTGCTACTAAGGATGTCCCAATAGCGATACTAGTATCGGTATCGGGGCTGATACAAGGCATTTTCACAAGTACCTGTACTCAAGACAATGCCCCTATACTAAAGGCCAATACTGGCCCTTTCAATTTTCAAACAAGCGTGGCTGCTTAAGGTCCCCCTCTTGCTGGGGACCTCAGACAGCCATTTTTGACAGCAGCGGTCCGGTCCCACATCTCCTTTTTCCCCCGGCACCTGCAGAGACTGGCACAGCACTAGAGAGTCCCACACCTGCTTGTACCGCCCTGGAGCCCGGAATGAGCCCAGCACCCACCTGCAGAGCCCTGGAGAGCCCAGCACCCGCCCACAGAGCTTGGCACCCAACCGCAGAGCCCTGGAGAGCCTGGCACCCACCTTTACAGTCCTTTTGAGATCTGCACACAGCCCTGGCAAGACCCAAACACAGCCCTGATGAAACTCAAATGAAGACTTGGTGAGTTCCAAACGCAGCCCTGGTGAGACCCAAACACAGCTCTTTTGAGACCCCAATGAAGCCCTGGTGAGATCGCACACAGCTCTGGTGAGACCCGAGTGCAGCCCTGGTGAGACCACACACAGCCCTGTATAATTGCTGTATCATCATGAATAAATGGGATCTATAATCTTCTGTTGCTGGTTGCCATGCTCCATTGCTGAATAATCATTGATTGCTGAGTTACAGTTCTTCATAATTATAAAGAAACTGCCCTAAAATCATTAGTCTGTATTGTTTTAGAAAAATGTCACATGTCCCTTTAAGAAAAAGTATTGTAAATTGTATTGACAAGTACCTGGGGGAAAGTACTTGTACTTGATCTTGAAAAAAATGGTATCAGGAGTCATTTCTACTGTTCAGTATCACCATATGTGAACATTTCACAAAATTTGGGACCCCTGGATAACCAATTTCATGGTTTATTAAGCTTGGGCTTGGAATATGCCACTAAGATTAGGTTATCAAACTGGCTCCACTCATTGTTTCTCCAGCCCCAAAGTAATTCTTGCACATGGAAGCCATTTGGGGGTCTCAATTGATACTTTTATTGTTTTAAGACGCAGTGCACTATTCCACATACCCTGAAGTCCATATGTTGTGTTTACATTTAGATTTTGTCTTTTCAATACTTAAATACAAAATTATTGTGACAAAAACCATGTTGAGTCACTTGCATAAAGATTGTTTTAAAAGCTGAAAATATCTTGGTGTAAGAATAAGCAGCACTAACAAAAGATGGCAGCAAGTATGTAATAAGAAAACCAGCTTCAAAGGCTAAGAATATGTACTCTTATAGTTATTGAATAGATCAGAAACATCTTGTTCCACATCTTTCCTCATAACTTAAGAGGCAAGAGATGTAGCCTTTGGACGTGATCATAATGTGTTATTCTTGAGTTTTCCTAATTTGTAGAGTGAAACTTACAGCCACAAGGGGAAAAGAAGCAGCAAAGATAAGGTTATGAAATGGAATTAGTAAGTAACCAGAAGACGTGTCATTTCTTGTATAGAGCATATTATTACCATTTCTGTAAAAACACTGAAGGTATGAGCTATTTCTTACACACTCCATGAACAGGTTTTTTTTTTTCTTAAAAAGGCTCATGTCAAACTGCATGATTTACATATTAATACTTTTATGTTTAACTTTTAGTTCATATATATATAGATCAGGACTTATAACATGAAATAATAGCCGAAGAAACAGACGAGACCTTTTTTTGGCCTATGCATGTCAACACCCTGCATATAAAGCATTGGGGAAATGTGTGGTGACCCTTACAGCCCATTAAAACAATGCTTTATTTCTCGTAGAAAGTGCTGAAATTAAATACAATGATGAAGTATATACATGCATGCCTTTGCTATGTCAGAGTAAAACAAAGAAATAATGAATATGATTGCATATATTACAAAGTTATTCTAAAATGACCTGGACAGATTTGTTGGTACCCTAG
Organism: Nanorana parkeri; assembly: GCF_000935625.1. Classification (NCBI taxonomy): domain Eukaryota; kingdom Metazoa; phylum Chordata; class Amphibia; order Anura; family Dicroglossidae; genus Nanorana; species Nanorana parkeri. Next base: position 126,139 of record NW_017308172.1, read on the forward strand.
AATACATTATACATAATTGGACCATAGTGATATTTTAAACTGTTTTCTGAAATTAGTATCACACATTTTAAATCTTGCCATTCAGCCTATTTAAATAAAAAAAGGTAGTCACTATGCTGTTTGGTATTGCAATGTGCACTGCTAAATAAAATAATGGATTGCTCTGAGGTTTCCCATTCCAGTCAACTAAATGATATCCTACAAAATGCATCACAATACACGATAAAATGCATGAACAAGCAGGGTTAGAATTACTAAGCTTTCATATGCATGTGCTGAGCTCTCCTTTGCCCTGTAATCTTAATTTGGGCTCCATTCACACCTCGGTGACACCTATTGCGTGCATTTTACAGGCGTCTTTATGGTCATATTAAGTTGCACATTTTTGTGAGCAGATTTTGGCCCATTCATATGAATGGGCGAACCGCGTGCAAAAACCTGCAAAAAAATATCACAATGTGAATTTCAAGCCATTTATATTGAGTCTATGGGACAAACCACACTGAAATCTGCCCCAAAGTAGCTCATGTATGCTTTTGAGCGACAGGAATAAATCTGCTTGCAACAAAACTCACAGGTGTGGGCCATAGAAATGAATAAGATTCCTTGGACGGATCGCTGAATCAGCTGTGACAATACGCCTAGGTGTGAATTGAGCCGAGGTTTGCTTTTTTTAACCTTCAATTACACAGTTATTGCAGTGCAAGAGATTGCCAGACAGATCAGGGTATGAGTGTACCCTCTAGAGAGACAATAGATTTGCATGATGGACTGGAAAGGTTTTTTTTTTTGCATTTTTCTGATATGCTTGAGACATGTTTACCCTCAGGCTAGTTTCACACCATATGCAGTGCGTTCCAGCCCGATTCTGGCCAGAACGCACTGCATTGCGGCCGGCTCACTTTTTTTGTGGGGCAGGGGGCGTGGCGGGCCATTGAAGTGAATGGAACCGTAGCCACACCTCCAGCCGCAATGTCATGGGCTGGCACATTGTGCCTGCGGTCCGGTCAAAATGCTGCAAGCACTATTTTAGGGCTGGTAATGATTAAAATTTTCGTGTTCGATTAATCGAAAAAAATTGTAATCGATTAATTATAACGCACATACAGATCCAACTACATTGGCCGATACAGCACAGCAATGAAGTAATAAAATGAACTAGGATCACACTAATCTAGCACGTTATTAATCTCACGTTCCCCACTCAATATGGCCGCCGCTTGAGTGGGGCAACTCAGAATAATAACGTGCTGGATTAGTCTGATCCTAGTTCATTTTATTACTTCATTGCTGTGCTGTATGTTTATAGGTCAATGCCTTGGTTGGTGCTCGTGCAGAAAGTTTTAAAAAATTTTTTATCTATCAAAAACATTTTAATCCATCAAACAGATTAACGATTAATCGAGAAATTAATCGTTAATTTGCACAGCCCTACACTATTTTGATCACACCGGACCGCAGGCAAAATGGGCCTTGCAATCCCGTGTGGCCAATCGCATTGCGGTCGGAGGGCGAGGCTACGGTGCCATTCACTTGAATGGCCCTCCACGCCACCCCTGCACCCAAAAAAAGTGAGCCAGCCGCAATGCGATGCTGTGCATTCTGGCCAGAATCGGGCCAGAACGCACTGCATCTGGTGTTAACCTAGCCTCAAGGATAAAGGCAAGTTTCTCACACTTGTAAAAAACGGGAGGTTTACCCAGAGTACAAAACCCAAAATTAGTAAACCCCTTGAATTGGGTATGTTACTTATTCAATGACTCTCAAGAGAAACAACCCCCAGCTGCTTAAACTAGACACAAAACAGAATTATGAGATGATCAGGTAAGGAACAACTCAAAGTACAGCTATTAAAGAGGGTCAGAGAGTCAGAATATAGTACAAAATTATATAAATTTATTATTTGAAATCTCATTGGACATACTGAATGCACCAGTTAAACCGACAAACGTGGCTTATCTAAAATGGTTATTGCAACAACCAGTTCACTCACTTCACACAAACATGCACACTTAGGACGGGCTGATCAGCATAATTGATGATACCGGATAGGACTCAAAGTCATTGAGAAAACAGCGCTTTAAACAGCAATTGTAAACTGAGTATGATTCAAAGGATTAGCTCTTTAGCCTTGGGCCCTTATTCTATTATATTTAGATCCTTCCTAGGATTCTGAAGGGATTATGATCACTAAGACTAGTGATGTAGCCAATCATCCGTTACATTTATAGCCTTTGCTCTTGATTAGAGCGGACAAATCATGAGGTATGTAGCTTGATTGGAGACTAGTCTTAAGGTGGCCATACACTGCACAACCATCGCAAGACCTTAGTCTTGCGATGGTTGTAAAGTGATTAAAAAAACGTACGATCTGCCCATCTTGGACAGGCAGATCGCACTCTCGATCATCGCAAGCCCGCCCCCCTGAGGGGCGTGCTTCCGATGAGCGCAATTCTGAACGGACAGTGCGCGTGCGCACACTGGCCCGTTCGGCATTTGTCTCCCGAGCACTGTTCAAACCAGCCGAAAATCGTACGATTCTCGGCTGATTTTCTAACATGCTCCTTAGACAAAAGACGTGCGACCGTACAGTAGAAACGGTCGCACGTCTTCGTTCACACTGTTCGATTCTCGTACGATCGCGGGATTTCCCGCGATTCTCGTAGATAATCGAGCAGTGTATGGGCACCTTTAGAGACTCAAGCATTGACCCGGTAGATCCCGAATGGTAGTTTCACCCGGAGTGGTTATCACACATGGAGGAAAAAATTTGATCAAACAGTGTGTAAAGTCACAGGTATATGGTACTCATGGGTGCTGGATTGCTTTACCAGGTAGTGCGTCTCAGAGAGTAGGAAGTGTCCCGGTGGTTGGTTGGTTCCAATGATCCTCTGTGATCTTTGTTAATCCTCTTTATTGGGAAGTCCCAAGTATTTGGAGGGTCTCCTGAACATATAGAGTCGTGTTGAATGGTCCCAGAAGGCTTAAGTTTTGTCAGTGATGTATAAATTATATTTATATAATTTTGTACCATATTCTGACTCTCCGACCCTCTTTAATAGCTGTACTTTGAGTTGTTCCTTACCTGATCATCTTATAATTCTGTTTTGTGTCAAGTTTCTCACACTTCCCAGTAGCCAAAATCCCTACAGCAGTTTTAACTAAATAAAAATTAAACAATAAATAAGTTATAAAGTATTCAAGAGCTCCTTTACACTTCTATTTATATATATATAAATATATGTAAATAATTATAACCTTGCCAGAGCACATATCAATATTTGAAACCATGTCATCTGTTCACAAATTGAGACTTTATTTTTGATCACTCTATGTTTTGTTTAACAAAGTCCAATATGTATACTTCAGTTGAGTTCAGGTAGACACAAAAATAGCAAATAACATCTGTGTTAACAGAGCCTGACATTGTGGTAATTAAAACCCAGAGCCCTGGTGTTCAACTGGGTGGGTTGCGGCATGTAGGGTTGCCACCTGCACGGACAGTTGCATTCCTCTCTGGGTAGGGGGGGGGGGGGGC